>NC_069502.1:618412276-618707276 GCF_027579735.1 Bombina bombina | reverse complement strand
TGTGGACAAATGGAAGATTTTTTCTGAGCATACATTTATAGGATGGAATCTTGCTTAGGTAACGCATGAAGTCAAAAAGCACAGAAACAGTTGTTTATATTCTAAAGTCTTAAAACAACCTTTCACTTGTGTTAGAAAGAAGTAACGGTAAAGTGGTCTGTCAGTCTGTCATTCTTTAAAGGAATAGTCTAGTCAAAATTAAACTTTTATGATTCAGATAGAGCAACAATTGTATGTAACTTTCTAATTTACTCCTATTATTAATTTTTCTTCATTCTCTTGGTATCTTTTTTTGAACGTAAGCTTAGGAGCCAGCCCATTTTTTGTTCAGCACCTGGGTAGTGCTTGCTGATTGGTGGCTACATTTAGACACTAATCGGCAAGCACTACCCAGGTGCTGAACCAAAAATGGGCTGTCTCCTATGCTTACATTCCAGCCTTTTCAAATAAAGATAGCAAGAGAACAAATAAAAATTATTAATAGGAGGAAATTAGACAGTTGCTTAAAATTGCATGCTCTATCTGAATCAAGAAAGTTTAATTTTGACTTGTCTATTCCTTTAAGATGTGAAAAAAAACAGTATTGTTTACAAAAGAAAAATGTGAAAAGTTCAGAACGTGTTAAAAAAAAGTGAATGTTGCTAGATTAGTGGGCATCTATCTTCCACTTTTACTTTTAGTATTTTTCCTGTCATGGTTCTTTAGTACATAGTGCTTTTTGGATCAAGCCTTGCCACTTCCTACCACTCCGTAGCTGGAGAAATTAGTCATTCTTCTCACGGTTATATTTAGTCTATGTTCTTCTTGGTGACAGCATTTAGTTCCCTTTTTTTACTTTAAAGGGATATGAAACCCAAACATTTTCTTTTGTGATTCAGACAACTTTCAAAAAGTTTACAATTTACTTAAATGATCTAAATTGCTTTGTTCCCATGTTGTTCTTTGTTGAAGAGATTCCTAAGTAGGTGTCTGGAGCGCTACATAGCAGGAAATAGAGCTTCCATCTAGTGCTCTTACAAATGAATAACATTCTTGCAAAACGTATAGCGCTTCAGACACGTACACGCTCCTGAGCTTACCTACCTGTTTTTCAACAAAAGATACCAAGAGAATGAAGAAAATGTGATAATAAAAGGAAATAAGAACGTTTTTTTTTAAATTGCATGTTATACCTGAATCATGAAAGTAAAATGGAGAGTTTCAAATCCTTTGAATAACTTATTGTAGTGAAGAGGTCTCTTTCGCTTGGTAATGTTTGTAGATATTCCAGATAAATGAGTACTGCTTAACCCTTTAACTGCTGATTTAAGACTCCTGCTAAAATACATGAAAACAGAGATTGGGAAAGTGGTATCACTTCATCAAACCCATCCATAGGGTTCACAGTTTTTGAACAGTGAAGTAATTACTAAATGTGGTGTATAAGACTCTTGTACAGTGATTATCAATCTTAAAAAGCTGGTATCAGTAGATAAAGAAAATACATTTTTAATAAAATAAAATAATATAAAATCTTATAAAATTTCAGTGTGTTTTTAACTGGTACTCCTTTAGATTGTGTTGTGTCATTATCTTGATTAGGGTTGTGCACTGATGGTCTGAATATTATTTTTATGGGTTACATTAAGGGGCGCCGGTGGTGAATTTATTGAACCAAGGGGGCAGTGATCTGAAAAATTTTCGGAGTCACTGGGTTAGAGGATATGTTGTGCTTAAAACATATGTGTGCTTTTATTTTTTTATACGTAAACCCCCAAGACACAGACCATTTCAAAGAGCATGTAATTACCTTTCAAATATTGGGTCTTGAGGTTTCTAGGGCTTAAGGGAGCTGAGATTTAAGGGTTTGAACACCAACCCCCTCATCCAGCTCCCTTAAGCCCTCTTGATCTTCCCTGCACTTCCGGGTTTCTGTGATTTTCCAGAGACCACCAGGGATTAGGTAACAGTACAGGGGGCTGCGATAACCCCCGAAAGCACCCTATGCATGATGACATGTGGTTGTTATCCAAAGTAAATACGTTATATGGATAACAACCACCTGTCGTCATGCACACTTAGAGTTAAAGGTCATTTAAACCCAATTTTTTTAATTCATGATTCAGTTAGAGCATACAGTTTTAAACAACTTTTCAATTTACTTCCATTTTCAAATTTGCTGCATTCTCTTTGCATCCTTTGTTGAAGGAGCAGCAATGCACTATTAGGAGCTAGCTGAACAAATTGAGTGAGCCAATGGCAAGAGGCTTTCTAGCTCCCAATATGCATGGCTGTTCCTGAGCCTACCTAAAGCAAACTGTATAATAGAAGTAAAATGAAAAGTAGTTTAAAATCATATACTCTATCTGAATAATGAACATTTATTTTTGACTTTACTCTCCCTTTAAGTCCTGTATTAGCGTATGGAATGCATTAGTTCAGTTTACCACTCTCACAGTTAATATACTCATGCAACCATATTTGGTGATATCATTCAATGTAACTATTAATTTGTTATATGTTTGTTAAAAAGAATTAATAAAGATACATTAAAGGGACTTAAAATGCATATAATTGAGTTATCGGCTGCAAAGTGGTTTAACAAATAGTCAGTTCCAGAGAAGCAACGCACTATTAGAATCTAGCTAGCTGAACACATCAGATAGGCTAATTGGCAAAAGGCATATATGTATAGCCACCAATCACGAGCTTGCACAAGCTGTCACCTAGAGTTTTGCGTTAGAGGCTGTGCGGTGCTAACGAGCAGTTTATGCTCACCTCTCACTTACAGACAGAGCTGGTATTACGGGTTTTACAAACCAGACAAGAAGTGAGTGTTGAGCAAAATTTTGCTCATTACTGCACTCCAATACCAGTGCTGCTTACGTTAGCGGTGAGCTAGTGTAACGTGCTCGTGCACGATTTCCCCATAGGAATCAAAGGGGAGAGCCGGCTGAAAAAAAGTCTAACACTTGCAATAAAGCAGGGTAAAACTCCCTAACGCAGCCCCATTCCTATGGGGAAATACCGGTGATGTCCGGTTCGGCAGATTAGGGGTTCAAAAATGTATTTTAGTGTTTGCGATGTGGAGAGGGCCTCGGTTTAGGGGTTAATAGGTAGTTTATGGGTGTTAGTGTACTTTTTAGCACTTTAGTTAAGGGTTTTATGCTACGGCGTTGTAGTGTAAAACTCTTAACTACTGACTTTAAAATGCGGTACCAGTCTTGACAGGAGAGGGTCTACCGCTCACTTTTTGGCAGACTCGTAATACCGGCGCTATGCAAGTCCCATTGAAAAAAGAGGATACGCAATTTACTTAAGTGAAGCGGTACACCTGTACCTGCAAGACTCGTAATACCAGCGGGCGTTAAAAAGTAGCATTAGGACCGGCCAACGCTGCTTTTTAAGCCTAACGCACAACTCGTAATCTAGCTGTTTGTATTTAACCCCAAAAGGATTTAAACATATATTTAATATCAGCTACAGAGCAACAATGCACTAGTAGGAGATGAACACATGTAGTAGGCCAATAACATGAGGCCTTTGTGTGCAGCCACCAATCACCAGCTTTCTCCAAGTAAGACATTGTAGCTGCTGAGCCTACCTAATTATGCTTTTAAACAAAGGATACCAAGAGAACACACACACATTTGACAACAGAAGTAAATTGAAAAGTCTCTTAAAATTGTATCCTCTATCTGAATCATTAATTTAACCCAGAGGGCTAGATTACAAGTGGTGCGCAATTGATAGTGCAGGATGTGTTATCTTTTGCACAACCTTGCGAAAAGAACACAAGTAGTATTACAAGTGGATCCTTAAAGGGCCAGTAAATACAGTAGATTTGCATAAACAACAAATTAATGCTAATAAGACAAAGCAATAGCACTTAGTTTGAACTTTAAATAAGAAGTAGATTTTTTTTCCACTCCCCCTGTATCATGTGACTGCTATCAGCCAATCACAAATGCATATGCGTATATTCTGTGAATTCTTGCATATGCTCAGTAGGAGCTGGTGACTCAAAAAGTGTAATTATTATTATTATTATTCTTTATTTATAAAGCTCCAACAGATTCCGCAGCGCTGTCCATAGGTAACTATGGTAAAAGGACAGTACAATATGAGACACCAGACAAAATATAACAAACAAATACAGGGGGAATTGGGAGCCCTGTTCCCGTGGGAACTTACAATCTATATGGGTAGGAGGGTGAGAAACAGGAGGTGGGGACTACAAAGATGGGAATGATGTTAGTGGGGAGTTAGATGAGGGCAACTATTATGCAAGTGGAATTCATTAGTTGCTGATTTGGTGATAGGCTTCCCTGAACAAGAAGGTCTTTAGGGAGCGTTTAAAAGAGGGGAGGTTGGGGGAAAGTCTGACAGCTCGAGGAAGTGCGTTCCAGGGGGTTGGTGCCGCATGTGAGAAGTCCTGTAGTCTAGCATGAGAGGAGGTGATGGTAGAAGAGGCAAGGAGTAGATCGTTGTTGGATCTTAGGGGACGGGCTGGAGTATATTTGTTGATGAGTGAGGACAGGTATGGGGGGGCTGCATTGGTAAGGGCTTTGTAGGTCAGAGTGAGAATTTAATTCTGCTGTAATTATGAAAAGACTTTGTTAATGGAAGTGAATTGGAAAGTTGTTTAAAATTGGAAGCTTTATCTGAATTATGAACGTTTAATTTTGACTTGAGTGTCCCTTTAAAGGGATATGAAACACAATTTTTTTCTTTCATGATTCAGATAGCAAATGCAATTTTATGGAACTTTCTCATTTACTTATTATCAATCTGCTTCGTTCTCTTGCTATCTTTATTTGAAAATCAGGAATTTATCTAAATGTTGCACACCAATCAACAAGCGCTACCCAGGGTTCTAAACCAAAAAAATGTGCTGGTTCCTAAGCTTATATTCTTGCGTTTCAAATAAACATACCAAGAGAACGAAAAAAAATTGATAATAGGAGTAAATTAGAAATTTGCTTAAAATTGCATGCTCTATCTGAATCATGAAAGAAAAAAATTTGGGTTCAATATCCCTTTAAACATTTTAACCAGATCATTTTAATGCAGCCAAAACTTTTAAAATGGGCTCTATACTTTTGATGGATAGCTCAGGGAGCGTTATTAGCACACTCATTAGTGGCAAGTGGCAAGTTAATTGTTGCACTCAAGTGCAATCCACAATAGCACAGTCAAATTTAGTGCTATTTTAAACTTGAACTAAAATATTATATTGTGCTAGACTACATAACAAATTATATAAAAATGCTATGGAAATAAATGCTTTAAGTTATTTTTAATGATAATGAAAAAAAGTGTTTTTCATGGGGTAGAATTAAAGGGATATAATAATGAGCAGGACTGGGAAGGGCTCAAGTGTATGTGTCCCTATGAAGTGTTTAATACTCATTAAAATAGTATTGTACAGAACCTCATGAACAACTCCACTACTTACGCACCATCGGCTTAGTGCTTGAGCTTTATCCAAAATGAATTTTACTGTGCACTCTGATAGAAATCTGTTGTGTGAGGGATTTATGGCACCGGTGCTATCAAACATGCAGATAGATGTTAGTGCGCCATATCGCAAAAGCGCTACAGAATAATGTAGAACTTGTCATATAAGCGCAAAAATAGAAATGTTATTGATTGCACTTGAGTGATGACAATGCAGAAGCGCTAATATTCTTGTGTTCCACTTGTAATCTAGGCCAGTGGGTTTTATGACATCATATATAAAGAATTACGTTTATTTCAATAAGGTTAATAAGGTGGATAGCCAATAATGGACACATTTACTTTTGGAATTAGTTATACTGGTTTGTTTTTGTTCCTAATATACATACTCTTCTTTGCCATCTAGCTAGCAGCTCTTCACATAAAGGGCTATTTTATTGGTCTATAAATGACAGAGGCATTTGACCTTAACTAGTTACATTTACAAGGCATGCCTACTGCCTTTGGTAATCAACAAAATATTGCCTAGACCTTAATGGAAAGTTGTGCTGTTTCCCCTAGGCAGTGCATTAACATCTTGACCTTATCTTTATTTACTTCACACTTAGGTTTTTGTTAAATTAATTTTTTTTGTTAAATTAATAGTTTGTCACAGAAAGGGTTAAATAACCCTTTCCACCTTAATCAGTTTGCTATAGTCTAACTACTGCGACTTAGTTCAGTGGGTGCAAGGGATAACAAAACACTCTCTTGTCTGTACTAGACCCAGAAAAATGCCCAAACTCCCCTTTAATGCCACCCACACTAAACTGTCTTTGCTGTCACCACTTTAAGATTATTAAATGGGAAATCCTAAATAAAAACCCAGACTAACAGATTAAAAATCCCAAAACACAATGTGGCAACAATCAATCTAAGAAACACCAAACTGTTTTTACTACTTTCTTCAGTAACTGGGTACAGGTATTATACAAAGGTAAAAAAATTAACAAAGCTATAGTTATTATAAACAAAAAGAGTCACAGTACATTTATATAAAAAAAGGAATTAAAAAAACAAATACACAAAAAGGAACAGTTTAAAATAAAAATAACAGAACATAATTCTATACTAGCTTAGATTTTAGGGAGCTTGGCAAGAAAAGATGGTCACTTACGCAGCCTCCCATGTAGAATGATAATATTATTTTGCTGAATTCACCATTAAATACATTTTCTTTTCTGGCCAGGCCCCTTCAAGAGTGGATGAGAAAGGTAGACACCCCTTATAATTTCAGTTATGTATATACAGTACACATATACTTTTAAGCAATCCTATTGTGTCATCAGAAAGATTATTTTGATACCAAACATGACATGTCTGTCATATTTAGTCACCCTTAAACATAAAAGTCATTAACACATGTCTTGAGATATTTAGAGTATCACCTCTAATTGACCAATGGTCTGTGTCTTGATAGAAGACACTGCCTTTTGTTATTCTTTGTTGACAGCTTAGCTCATACATTGACTTGAGGCACTGCATGTCTCTGAATGTATGTAATTCAATTCACTATTTCGAAAGTAAAAGCTATTTACGATAGGAGGTCTGTTTTTTAAGAATTGTTGAATGCTCATCTGGGAAAACCAAAATAACACCGAAAAACAAAGTTAACCCCTCACAACCTAAAAGCTTGAGGTCTTCATGAAAAAAATGTTTAAACAATCCTAATTATAGTATTTAAAGGGACATGAAACCTATTTTTTTTTATTTCAGGATTCAGAACATAGAATTTTAAACAACTTTCCAATTTACTTCTATTATCAAATTTGCTTCACTCCCTTGATATCTTTTGTTGAAGAAGCAGCAGTGCACTATTGAGAGCTGAATCTGAATCATGCAAGTGTAATTTTGACTTTTTTTGTCCCTTTAAGATTGTGACCCAAATCCTGAGGTAATTTACTCCTGGGATCTCATGAGGTTTTCCTATTGGATTTCTAGGCTTCTAACTCACTTCCTCCTCCATCTAGCATTCCTGCTAAGTGGACAAGTGCTGTGCAGGAATGCCAGGTAAGCTCGCTATTAGTGAGCTACCAATAGGCTGACACGGGACAATATGTATTGCTTTACTGAATTTTGGTGAAAACATATAATAGATTCTCAACTTTATACAGCAGTGTACATAAAGCTTCACATTGTGGGGGCGTGTCCTAACAGCGGCTTCGTGAAGTCGCATTTTTCTGTAGCTCCAGGAGATAAGTTAATATACCGCTGAATATTATCACATTACCACAGCAGTTACCACCATTTCAGTAGCCTCTGAGCTTCTGAGTGTTATAAGATACCACAACCATCTATATTGCTGTATTTATGACCCAGGAGAAAGAAAAGGACATTTGAGGCCTGTTGTGGCGGCGACTATACAGGCAGCGTTCCCCCCCGGATCCCCGGGGTACTTGGCAAGAACAGACTTTATATTAAAGCCACACCAAATCACAGTACCACTTTTAAGGAGGCTACAAGGTAAACTACTTTGCAACTGGAATCTACCCGCCAAGCTATAACACAGCGCAACACTGAAAGATGGACGACTTTGCAGCGGACACGTGGGAAGAGGATCTGCCTATCGCACAAGACACATTGCTCCTACGGCTGGAAATGATCTTTAAACCTTTGCTAGACAAGGCGCCTACGGAGCAAGAACTTTATCTACTAATGAGCAGAGCTGCCCCAGAGCAACCAAACATACCGGCACAACAACAAAGTTTTCATTCGGAGTTCGGCCCATCCTTAGGGCCCGGGAGGGCTGTTCAACCCGGAGTGCTGAAAGCAGATATCTACCAGCCAGTCACACAAATAAGGGCCTCTACCGCGCTGCCAGTGAAGACCAGCAATCGTCCCTTGAAGAAACAAAAGAGCATCCAAGCTAAAGCTGCGTATTCCTCCTTAGTGTGGAATGCGCAGAAACCTAAACAAAATTGCTGCTGTGCACCAAGACCTGCTCTGCTCTTGCCCGGAGAGCCTCTTTGGGACCGATACGCTAATGCCATTTATATGAAATGCAGAGGGGGACTGTTCTACGATATGCTGCAATCCGGAGATGCTGAACTAACACGATCTTCTAAAAATGTAAAAGGTAGATGGGAGAGTCTATGGCTGACCCAGGGTCTTGAGGGGGGTACCCAGGGTAAAGTGAACTTAGCTCCAATCCAGCTCTCGGTCTCTAGGGACCCTTTGAACATTTTCCCAGACTGTACACCATACTATGGAAGCCTCTCAGGAGGCTAGGAACTCAAGCGTTCACTGTAACTATCAGTCAACTCCAAAAGCTATGTAGAAGTAGTGTTTTGTTTTATAAGTTTATAAGGTCTGACAGCTTTAACAATTTAATCAAACTTTTTTTTAGCAGGCTTTGAAGTAGGATGTTAATATATATGTTATCCTCTGTAGATTGATATGTGAGATTTATGAGATAAACGGGATTGTTCTGTTGGTATACACTAAGGGCTCTGTTTGCTATTTGAAAAAGTTGTAACCTTTTGCAAGCCCTTACTCTAAAATGCCTTTGCTTGTATTAAATCATTCTGCATGTAAAAACACACAGCTAACCAATGCAAGAACCAGCTGGAAACCTATTAATTAAGGCTCCCTCACTAACCAACAGGTTACAGAACCTCCAGAAGTTTCCATCCATATCATACTTTAATTCAATAACATGACAGTCCCTCAATGCCCTAACTATAGCTTAAATAACCCTGGCACACATTGCGCAAGTTTGCTTGGCCTCTCCTTGCGCGGTCTTCGGCCGTGACTGCGCAAGGGTGGTTTTTAACAAATAGGATATAGTTAATGATTCTGTATAATTATTGGGGCATGTTATATATAACTCTAAAGGAATGTCACTGGATTATTGGCGGTTTGATATATTTGATAATTCTCAGCAAATTACCTGTATAACATTGGTGTGGCTATATTTCATACTCTATGTTTTATACTTTGTATTTTATGTTTTACATTTAACACTTTATGATCAACAAGTCAGTTCTTGTATTTTGCATCTTTATCCTTATTTTGGTTTTACTTGCTAAGATGGATGCAAAAATCTTTTTTTTTTGTTTTGTTTGTTATTGTTGAGTTCCATGTTTGAGATAAGTCCCTAGCGTTTATCCTTATTGACAATACTGGACCAAAAGTGTCCAACTTCACTTAGGGGATAAAATTGAGGACTGAACCTTTTTAAACACCAGTTTTTCAGATATGACTTAAATATTGGCATGATTGTATACTGTGTTTATGCTGTACCTTTATATTATATGTATTGTCCTCAACAAAAATAAAATATATAAATAAAAAAAAAAAAAGCTTCACATTGTGGAGTAAACAGGAATCTTGTATTGAAGTTTAAACAAGTGAAAGTTTATAAGGGAAAATGTTTTGGACAACATTTTACTTTTTAAAAGAATTTTCAGTGACATTTAGTGGTATGTTGTGTAACTTGAAATTTAAACAAACTTTATTCTAAATAAACAGACAAAAAGTCAGAAAAGCAGGCTCCCAAGTCAAATTTGCTTCACAATGAGTGCCTTACGTGGTTTTCACATTACAGTACTTAATCACACACAAGCTGTCTTTTATATCACCATCTATTAGATTAGAATGATCTTTTAATTAAACCCATGTGAGGATTAGAGTTGTTTTAATTCAAAGGAATGTAATGACTGTTAATATTTTTCTTTAACTCAGTAATTGAAAACATACACTATACAGCTGCTGTAATCTAAGGGTAATTTCACAGGTTTGCATATGTTTTATTCACATATGCATTTCCTAATGGATTGCAAATGACGAATAATACATTTGAACTGAAATCCCTCAGATGTATTCAAGCCAGTTTTTTGCATGATTTCTACTCAGATATTTTTATTAAAATCCCTCTTTGATTATTATTGGAAGCACTACTGTTTTGTGTATGTGGGAGGGTATTAAAGGGACCGTCTAGGCCAAAATAAACTTTCATGATTCGGATAGAGCATGTAATTTTAAACAATTTTCCAATTTACTTTTATCACCAATTTTGCTTTGTTCTCTTGGTATTCTTAGTTGAAAGCTTAACCTCGGAGGTTCATGTGCTAATTTTTTAGACCTTGAAGGCCACCTCTTTTCAGAATGCATTTTAACAATTTTTCACCACTAGAGCGTGTTAGTTCACGTGTTTCATATAGATAACACTGTGCTTGTGCTCGTGAAGTTATCTGGGAGCAGGCACTGATTGGCTAAACTGCAAGTCTGTCAAAAGAACTGAAATAAAGGGGCAGTTTGCAGAGCAGCTTAGATTCAAGATAATCACAGAGGTTAAAAGTATATTATTATAAATGTGTTGGTTATGTAAAACTGGGGAATGGGTAATAAAGGGATTATCTATCTTTTAAAACAATAAAAATTCTGGTGTAGACTGTCCCTTTAATCTTACACATGTTTAGTTTACATTTACCAAATACAATAATTTCCTAGTTGAAATGACAAAATAGGTAAAGGAACATTAAAGAGCAATAATAAGACAGAACATCATATTATTTTACTGTTGTATGCTCAGAACTATCTGCCTGCAACACATGATTAAAGGGACACTACTCATATTTTCATATGAAACAGCAATATTGAATCATGGGAATTTTTTATATTGGTGTATTAGGTACAAAGCCTATGAGCAGAGAGTGCATTTTTTTCAGGCAAACAAACTTTGGGCTAGCAATGTACTATTGGTCCTGAGCTGAACATGACTGCTGAGCCCCTCTGTAGTAACATATGCACAGAAGCCATCAGTAATGTTCAACTCATGATCAGCAGGGCAGTGGATCTCTAGAGCTTATTTTAACCTTGTGCTTAGCTATGTTGCAAACGTTAAACTCATAGTTGACATTAAGCAATAGTACAAGACACTTTAACAAATCACACAGTTAAAATATAAAACATGTTTACATGCAATATATTAATATCAAAATCTTTGTTTAGGATTGTAGCAAAGTGTTTAGAGGTTAAAAATGTTTTAATAACAAATTAAAATTTGATAAGAAAGGGTTAATTGCAGGCAACTTGATTTGAGCTTATTAGGATAACAACCTGCAATCAAACACAAAAGCCGTTGTCAACTATTTTGAATCCATTTTTGGTGATGTTCATCTTTCCCATTGGCTGCTTAGTTTTGGTTTCCATACAGGTTATGAAAACACCTGCAAATTGTCTGTTAGATGTTCTTGTTTCTGACCAATCTGAATTAAGGTAATCCAGGTTTTGACCGTATACACAGTCAGCCATTGTATTGGATGTAGATCTGGTGTCTTTTCTTTCAGATATGGCTGCACTAATTAATATAGGATGGATTCTACATGTAGATCAAGCGGTGTATAGAGTAAGGCTTTGCAGAAAATTACTGTGAATAATTACTCAGTTTTATTACACCCCAATATTTTTATCCACTTGATTGTCTTTTAAGTCTTTGTAATATGAAAGCAACCTAAATAAACTTATCATAAGAGTGCACTTGTTCACCTGTTTTGTTGCCACCTCTGTATTCACTCACTGTCAATGTGTAAATCTGCACTTTTGTTATGTTTTGTTTCCCATTTCATGTTTTTAAGTGCACTTCTTAAAATGGTTTTTAGAACATTCATAAATGTTTATCTGTATGATTTGCAGAGGTACTGATGAAAACATTACATCACATCCCTTACCCAAAGTCAAACTGAAGATATAAATATATATAATGCGGCATCGTTATCCTTTTTACTCCTCTGCATATTGAAATTGCTTGTCTACCTGCATAAACACATGCTCAAATATTTTATTATTATTTTTTGTTGCTCATGGATACAGCATTTCATTGATGCCTATTTGTAATTTGTCTCACTTTTTTTAACAGCAAATCTAAATATAGTAACAGATATAGAACATATAAAGAGTTGCCTAATGTTTGTGGCCAAATTGAAATCAACTACAAAAGATTGAGAGCAGATATTGGGCAGAAATATTGATAGCACAGATAGCACAAGTATTAAAGGGACACTGAACCCATTTTTTTTTTCTTTTGTGATTCAGATAGAGCATGCTTTTTTTTATTGGTTCAGACTCTGGACAGCAGTTTTTGATTGGTGGATGAATTTATCCACCAATTAGCAAGGACAACCTAGATTGTTCACCAAAAATGGGCGGGCATCTAAACTTACATTCTTGCATTTCAAATAAAGATACCAAGAGAATAAAAAAAATGTGCTAATAGGAGTAAATTAAAAAGTTGCTTAAAATGTCATGCTCTATCTGAATCACAAAAGAAAAAAATTGGGTTCAATGTCCCTTTAAGTATAAAAAGGCTAGTGAAAGAGAAGAAATCATTTCCCCATGGAAACCGAAGATGGTACTAAAAAAATAAGACGGAGTCTATAAGTCTTGGCATGCATTGGAAAGGGGATGGCACTAACTTGGAAACAACTTGGTGTGTGTGATAAGTGTAATTTTTAAGGATGGGCAAATGTTTTGCAACATTCGAAAAAGGAAACAAATTTTTACACATTTATTCGTTCATTTTGAATTTCGAATGTTTGTACATTCTAGCATTGGTTTAATGTAATAGTATTTCTAATGCTCTCTTTAAATGTAATATTTTATTCAAATTATGCAATATTCAAATTAGACATTTTTTAAATTGATATATTTGTAATAATATATCTAATGCTTTCTTTAAAGTGAATGTAAGTTTTCACAAATCAGTGCCCGGTTTTAAAAAATACTATTAAAAACAGGGGCACTTTCATTCTTGAAAGTTTATATTTCACCGGTTTTGTTAAAATACTTACCTTTTCTTCTTGCAAGCCGGAGCTGCGATTCCCCCACGCACCGCTCGTCTCTTCTTACGTCAGCAATGAAGAATCAGGCTTCCTCCAATCATGTCTCCCCCCCCCCCAGAGCAAACATTGCCTGAGGCCACACTGTGATTAGAGGAAGTCGTATTCTTCATTGCTGACGTAAGAAGAGACGAGCGGTGGGCGGGGGAATCGCTGCTCCGGCTTGCAAGAAGAAAAGGTAAGTATTTTAACAAAACCACTGAAATTTAAACTGTCCCTGTTTTTAATATTATTTTTAAAAAACGGCACTCATTCGTGAAAATTTACATTCACTTTAAATGTAATATTCGAATGATGCAATATTCGAAATAGAAACATTCAAATTGATATATTTGTATCTATTATGTATCATTTTACTAAATTTCCTACCACATGAACTATTGAACTTCTGAATAGTATCTGTTAAATCGAATGTTACATTACAAATTTCAAATGTGGACATTCGATCTAATTATGAACATTCGAATTTGAAAGTGACATTCAAAAACTGAAAATAGCATTCGATTGTAGAATTGTATTAATATTCGTTCTAATCAATATTCGATTATGTAAATCAAATTTCTACAATAACATTCAATCTAACATTCAAATTCGAATATAAACACATTTGCCCATCCCTAGTATTTATAAACCTGGTGATACTGTATTACAGAGTCTCTGTACAGAGACCTGGAAATTGTAGAGACTCAAAAACAGGTTGTTTACTATAAATTTGAAGTTCATGAAGGAGATCCTGATTAATAATAATTGCAACTATATTTGCAGCTCTATTTAGCGCCCTGGTTGCATGTTATGTCGTATTATGAGTTGAAAGTAAATAGTTAGCCACTTACTCCCATGCATTTTAAATCAAATTTAGCAGAGCATTATCTATATGAAACAAGCTGACCTTTAAATTTTCACAAGTGATGTCTCAAAGTTGTGCTGTCTGACCCAGCTATACTCTCTGTTGCTTCACACTGATTCTCTTGTATTTCCTCAATGGGCAGTGTTCTGTTGTTTGACAAAGGACTAGATCAGTGTTTCTCAAGTAAACAGAAATAGCATGCATATTGTGAGTTGAAAGTAAACATGTTCCCTTGAGCGCAATCTAATTTAATGTGCGTCAGGTTAGTGCTACTTTAGATTTCTGGTTAACTATTACGAGAGACAAAAGTTGCACAAAACACATATTAAATATATTTAATAGTACAGTTAAACCCATTAACACTGTCTGATAAAAATTAACATTTTTAATATTATCTAATTTTAGCTTAATAGTGGCTAAAATTTTAGCCGGGTGGTCAGTAAAATCAGTCGAGTAAGGCACCTGCTAAAAAGGTCCTGGGGAGAATACTGCAAGTTCAAAGTTATTTTTTATAGCTCGAGCAATACGCTAGGGAGTGTTAACTTCATACATTTCTATGAGGGTGTGCAGTAATATTCATGTTGCATATCATTTGAGCACTAAGCCAATTGGATGCTTAAACAGAAAGCTGAGGTACTTATCTTTTATCAAATTGAAGGGTATTTAAATTGGGGTACAAAAGGTTTACTATAGAATCCTAATGTAGCCAACATTTCGAGCATAATAAATTTAGCCCAACGTGTTTTCTTATAGATTGGTATACTCATTTTAAAGGGTTTGATGGCTTTGAATTTGAAAACAACATTTGGCACTTTAAAAAATATTCAATGAACTTTTTAACATATTGAAAGCAATAAAATCTGTTTATAACTTAAAATACAAGTGTAAGCAACTCTAACTCTACAATTCCTTAACCAATTCTCCATCTTGCTGCTTCTATTTTATTCTTTCTCATTATAAAAGTGCCAAGGATCTTAGCAAACATAAAAAAAGATGTATATTAAAAATGCAATAAATAATTAATGTTTAAATTAAGAAGCCTAAGAAAAATGCCAATAAAGCACTTGCAGTTAGTATTCATACTCCCTAATATTTTCATAAAAACTAAATTAAATTTCTTGTTTAATACTTGTCTGAAAAATGTCCTGCTTATTCAGTATTCTGTAATATGGAACCTCTTAATGTAGTTAAAACAGGGTCAAAATATGCCAACCTCACTCATTTATTTTTTTATTAATATTTGATGGGATTTTTTTTTTTTTAAATGCGAACACATAACATTAAGTATTAAAAAAATGGCATTTTAAATTGTGTCTGGAAAATATTTTTATTTTTTATTTTTACTGCATGAGTTAGTCATTAATCTGTGTTATTAAATTACTTTCTAATTGCTAGATATAGAGAACTCAGACATTGTAAAACCTTTACCCTTAATTAGAACAAACCCCCCAAAACACTTGTATTTCTATGTTGACCCACTGGAGCTATACACTAGCTAAATATTTTTTATTTTTTATTTTTTTTTAAGTGTTAGAAGTAGTTTAATTGCTTGGTAGAATGGCATTGTTGCAATATGTTGTATGAAATCACTGTTGTAAACTGTATGGAAAAACATCATTATTTGTGATGTTATGTAGGTCCCATGAAAATTGTTGGCATGGTTAACTGCATAGTGGGTTAATAAAATCTGAATCTCTTGCCTGGAATCTCAAGTTAATTTGCATTAACATTTTCTGTTCAGCAAGCTTTCAAGGCAGCCTTCTGAATATTTGTTAATTAGGGCTAGATTTATTAAAGCCCTAGGGCTGCAAGTTCTCACAAGAACTTGCTCGCCGTCATTTATCAAGCAGCGGTCACCAGACCGCCGCTTCCCTTACCTCTTCGCCACCTCTAATGTGGCGAAATCAAATCTCCTCGGTCTAGTCAGACCGAGGAGATTGACAGCTCCTGCCCACGCACGATTGGCTGTGCGCAGGCAGGGGGCGGGATTGCACGCGAGCGCAAAATTGCGCTCGTGTGCAATGGCGAATACCTGCGGGTAATTTCGCCCCACCATAGGCGAGCTGAGGCGTACAGGGGCGCGTATACGCGCCCCTGTACTCCTCAGCTTTAATAAATCTAGCCCTTAGTGCATTAAGTATCGGTAAAAAAAATAAAACAAATTGAGTATTAACTCTTTAGATACTCCACATTAACACAAATTAAGTGCTACTGATTTTAATTGAGCTGTTTGCTCAGTATAAAGGCCCACTGTGTTTTCATTATATTCAGTATCCAGAAATCAGCCTCACAATGACTACTAGATGAAATAGATGTGTCTGGATATGATTCAAAAGCCTCATTGAATAGCATACATATGCTAATTCCAGGTAAGGGTAAAAGGTTAGGTGTATATTTATGTCCATTTCAAGATTTGTATTAAAATGAACAAAATATATATTATATTAATTTGAAAAATAAAAATTATAAGTAAATACATAGGGGTCCACCAGTGCCCCAAAACGTGACACATTTAATTGGGCTCTGAATAATTTCTTAACTTTCTCAGAAACTGTTTGTTTAAATGTTGCCTTGTTTAGTTTAGTTGATAAAAGTTTCAGGCTGTAGCTAAAATATGTTGTTCTGGTAACCCAAATTCTGTCCAGTGATTGATTTGAATCGGGGTCTTGAAAGTATTTCAAGTATTAGGCTATAGGGATCATAACAATTCTTAAGATATTTTTACATCAGGTTGTACTTTTGAAGTTTAAACTATTTTTTTACATTTGAGCAACTTTGATAAAAACACATCTGAAGGTTTGTAAACTCTTAACTTTCTTAAAAATAAATGCTAGCTGTAATAATTAGCATAAATTATCATTAATAATTAACTCTAAACTAAAAGCAGCTAGGATTGATTTAAGAAGATCCCATATTTCAGATTAAATTCCCACACTCTTAGAAGTTTCATCATAACAAGACATGCATTGCTTTATTTATTTTCTATTACCTAAATTGACCTGAATCTTAAAACTAGTAGACACATGGATAAACAGCCACCTGGGGAAACCATATGAGTATAAATATCTTTAATTACTTTAAAAACACACACCCTCTTAACAAGAAAGGGGATTTTGATTTTTAGAAAGTTAGAACAGTTAATTACAGGACTAAAGTGTAGTGGGATTGAAAGATGTGGTGTATGAATTATACTAGTATGTAATATGCAAGTGTCCCATTGCAAGGAACGTTTAAGAAGCCATTGGCTTTTATTCGGCTCGGATATAATCACAGTGCTGTAACAGCCATGCTATATAATAAATGTACACCCTAAAGACCAGTTCATGACTCGTACTAAGAATAAAACTTGTAAAGAATAAACTCTTTACTGAGACAAATTGCTCCCTCTTCCTACGAACTGAGGTCATTATTACAGTAAAGAATGTACTTGTACAAACACATTTACAGATTTGTTTTTAGCCTGGGACCATATTATGACTACTGGAGTGCAAGAAAGCAAGGAATTTATAAAACAACCTGACGTTCTGCTAGTTACTGCTTAAATCTACTTGTAAACCACAATCTACGTTTAGGGCATAGCTATTTTAAAGGGGCATTAATCTAAAAAAATAATATTTTGTGTATATGAGGAAGTAAGGAAATAGCAATTAAATGTAAAAACATTTTAAATAAATTTCCACTTTCCCTCTGTTGTCTAATTTGCTTCATTCAGGAGCAGCAATGTACTACTGGGAGTTAGCTGATGATTGGTGGCTGCATATATAATTCTCTGGTGATTGGCTAACCAGATGTGTTCCTCCTCTAGCTCCCAGTAGTGCGCTGCTTCTCCTTTAGCAAAATATACCAAAAGAATACGGCAAATTTAATAACACAAGTAAATTGGCAAACTAGTTTAAAATTGTTTGCTCTGTCTAAATAATGAAAGACAAACATTGGGTTTCCTATCCCTTTAATATTGTTTTTGACCGTGACAAGAAATTAATGTTTGTGCACAATACCCTGGGGACCGATTGCTCATTAGCTAAAATGTACAGCTTACCCTGGTGGCAGGTACACGCCTCCACAAGCATGACCACTTAAACTAGTTTTATTCAGGACAGGCGCATTTGTTTTTCAAAATGACTAATAAAAAATAAAATTAATTTAAATATAAATGCTATAAATATTGGAAAACCCTATTTTAGATACAACAAAGAATAGAAATGACCCATTAGCTTTATTATTTTTTAAACAGGTGAGTGTGATAATGACTGTAATGATCCCACCTCAGCTCATGTAAGGGTTTTCTTATAAAATCTGGATTGTTATTGGTCTTTGAGGTGGTGCGTTGAGCGATACTATAATCAAGCTCTTGTGAGCTAAGCTAGCACTCTATGGTGTCTAGGGTGTACACCTAGCAATACTCTATTCACTGCCCTCTACAATGGCTTTTCACTGTGCTCACATTATGTACTGTATGTATATGATTTGTACTCTTACATATGCACATTCTTCTTAGTAGGTAATTAGCATTCTTCCTTTGCAATGTACAAATGTTGTTTGTGAATATTTTAAATATAATGTTCCTCTCTGATATTTATTTTTTTAGTTAGAGGCCAATACAGTGAGCCAAATGGGCTTCAGATGCACTCTCCATAGGCATCTTCCACTTGTGCAGTTTCTGTATAATTTCTCTTTATCCCTTTTTACTTTCCCTGGGCTCTCCATTCCACCCTATCTATATTTTTTCATCTAATTCTCAGTCCTTTCTTTTCTGTTCCCAGTTATCTCTCCCCTCCCAATCTCCTATATCCCATCTCTATATTACAGTCTTCATCTTCTGTATCCTCACCCCCCCCTGCCCCCCCTCTTTTTCATTTCCCATCATCTACTTTTACTCCCTCCCATTCTCCTACTTCCCCCCTTTACTTTCTCTCTCCCCTATCAACTTCCTTTCTTTCTTTAGCTCCTCCTATTCATTATTCCTTTTGTCAACATATAGTTTGCAGCATGCACCAGGTTTGGACTTTACTATTCAAACACTTAATACTGCGAACATTTACAATTGAAATAGGATGTGCGTTTTATTGGAGTCAGTTACATTTTTGCAACTGTGCCCAAAATGAATAATAAAATCACATTCCAGCAGACAGGTTAAGTAATGTTTGTGATATATGTATATTCTATATGTGATCTTTTATTTACCAACATGTACAACGAGGCACACATGACCTTAAATATTTCCACTGACTAAGTAAATCATGATTTAAGTAGAACATTTAAACAATTTTAAACAACTTTTCAGTTTACTTCTATTATAAAATGTGCTTCATTCTCTTGGTATCATTTGTTGAAGGAGCAGCAATGCACTACTGGTTTCTAACTAACCACATGGGTGAGCCAATGACAATCGGTATATATGCAGCCACCAATCAGCAGCTAGAACCTAGGTTCTTTGCTGCTCCTGGGCTTACCTAGATAAAAAGATAAAAAGGGAAGCAGGCAAATGAAGTAATAGCAGTATATTGGAAAGTTGTTTAAAATTGTATTCTCTATCTGAATCATGACCGCAGCACATCGATAAATGCCGACAGTATACGCTGTCTGCATTTATCATTGCACCAGCAGTTCTTGCCACCCTCTGCAGATTTGCGACCACTAGCAGGGGGTGTCAAATAACCTGATCGTATTCCATTGGGTTGATTTCTGTCCGCGGCCACAGAGCAGGTGAACAAGTTATGGAGCAGCTCTCTTTAGACCGCTGCTTCATATCTTCTGTTTCTGGCGAGCCTGAAAGCTTACGCAGAAATAGGGGCATCAAACTCCATACAGAGCTTGATAAATCAGCCCCTTACAGTGTAACCTAGATTCCAAAATGTCAGATTAGAGGTATTCATTACTTATAAGTTGTTCCCCTTGATGCTATCATTTTCTTTGCTTTGCTGATTTTTACAGGGTGTGATGCTGTGCTCTTACTATAAAAATAGGACTATGTGACTTGTTCACAGTTTTAAAGGGACAGTAAAGTAAAAATTTAAGCAGGAACACCTTTTAAAATGGGCTGGGCTCTCTTTCTCTTATCTCCCACTGGAAGACTGATTTCTGCTGCTGTCTCGTGTTTCTCTTTTGCCAGTACTGTATTACTTAAAGTGGTACAGTATAGTGTCCCTTTAAGGATATTAAAAAAAAAATAAGCACAAGTTGATTTTAGGTAATATGTTCCTTTAATGAGGTATTCATTAATGTGAAATATAGGATTAATGAAACAGTATGTTCCAACCACAAGTCTTATCAAAATCCCATTTCGGTAACTAAAACAAGCTATTTATTAATATTACTGTAAATGTTATTTATTTGTTAGTGTTTTGTTCTTCCCCTTACAAGTGCTGCATTGCATCTTTTCACTTGGGCTTTACAAATGTTACAATAATAAAGATGTGTTTGTAACTAGAACAGAATTAGAATAACCACCCAATAAAAAAGAAAACAGCATAGTCTCTTTTTAATGCTAGCTTTGGCTAGAAAAGCCTTTGCTTCACAAAAGCTGCATCATTCTAAATAGATGCTTTATACAATGCAGTTGTTCCTGTATCTTGAATGAATAAATTATTCTCTTGAATAGAGCAGTGTATGATGCCAAAAGTGTATCAGAGATATCGGCAAAGCTTTTGGAATGATTTTTATATTTAAAAAATTTGACAGCATTGTACTTGTTGGAACTATGCATCAATATTTTCGCATTGAGATGATTGCAATCCGCCACCTAAAGTGTTGCTACTTAAGTAGCGTTTCAGGCAGAGGAGGAACTACCATTGGTGCAGTGGCGTGGCACCAGGTCCCAAGTGCAGCCAATTTATACATAGGTGTGTGCAGAATGTGTACAATTCTAGTGCAGGGAATCCTTTTATTAGTGCAGGTTGCAGATCCAACTATCTATATATCTATCTATACTCAGAATCATTATACTGAGCAGCATGTATATTATTACTATTATTTGTCACTGAGTTATCTTTGAGGACCCTCACTGTTGAGTAGGTCCACTACTGGTTTCAGGCTTGATCTGAGCGAACCTGAAACACTGGGGCTCCAAAGCTGACATTGCAGCTTGATAAATGGAGCCCTTCATCTATAACAAATAAAACAGTCTGGTGGGGGCAGTGTAATATTATACAATTATTTTCTGCCTAATGCTCAAATTAATTGCATAATTTAATATAAATGTATTTATGCTTATTTGTGCAATAAACATTGTGAAAATGTAATATTAGCTGGTTTTACGTTAATTCTGACTTACATTTTAGCGGGGTGGTCAGTAAAACCAGTTGGGTGGTGCACCCATTAAATAGTCCTGGGGAGAACACTGTGTATAAAATGTGTGATTAGTGCTCAGATAATTATTGATTAAGTATCTGGTTTGCACATTCCAGATGATTTATTGTTCCAGTGAGAAAACATAAGTTTTTATGTGTATGCTGAAAGAGATGCTTGGCACACTGTTATAAGTCCTTTTCAGTTTATCTTAAAGGGACACTGAACCCAAATTTTTTCTTTCATGATTCAGATAGAGCATGCAATTTTAAGCAACTTTCTAATGTACTCCTATTATCAATTTTTCTTCATTCTCTTGCTATATTTATTTGAAAAAGAAGGCATCTAAGCTAATGAGCCAGCCAATTTGAGGTTTAGTGCACTGGACAGCACTTGTTTATTGGTGGTGGAATGTATCCACCAATTAGCAAGAACAACCCAGGTTGTTCACCAAAAATGGTCCGGCATCTAAACTTACATTCTAGCTTTTCCAATAAAGATACCAAGAGAATGAAGAAAAATGCATAATAGGAGTAAATTAGAAAGTTACTTAAAATTGCATGCTCTATCTGAATCATGAAAGAAAAAAAAATTAGGTTCAGTGTCCCTTTAAGTGTAATGAACTCTTGGAAAGCTTTTCATGCATAAACACAAGATTCTGGAAAGATTTACATATTTAAATTTGGGGCAGGTGGTACAGCATCTGATTGTACCTCCCACGTGCTATAGCACCCACCTGCATTTCAATGTACAAAGAGGCTCTGGAAGAAGGGGGATCTGGCAGTACAGTTTCTAAGAAATCACTCAAAGAGTTGCAGAAATGTAAATCACAGCATAATTCACATGTTTGGAAGGGGATATGGGGCTATAAAAACACTCACAAAAAATATATGTTTACTGTCCCTTTAATCTGGATGTGTGAGAGACAGCTGCTTTAGGAGGAAGAAACAAATCTGTTATAACTCTGTTTGCTCTGTTTCTTATGCTTTATTTCCATCTGTTTCAGTGCACATTTTTTATAGTAAATTAACCAATTTTTATGAAGGGTTTTCTCAATGTATCTAGATTACATATATATTTCTTTACTAATGTTATGAGTGGTGGTTCTTTAATATTTGGGGGTAATTGGGGGGCTAACATAGGTGGTGAGAAAAATTGAAGGAAACAGGAAACGTAACCGTGGCAGTGTGATGCTTTCCGATATTATAACATTTTCTGTCATTTATAAATGCTACTCAACTCTGTACATCGGTGGTTGTTATCAAGCCCTCTTATCTGGTTTGTTTATAGCACAGGTCTTGCCGATGTACACCTGCATGCCTCCCAAATTAAGGCATGTAGTACTGGCACTATTTCGCCACTTCCAGCAAAGCTGCTCTAGAAAACCCCTTAACGATCACGTGATGTACAGGGTACATTAAGGGGTTAAGCTATCCAGTGCACAAATTAATTGCATAATTGAACATAAATTGATTAAAGGATAACATTTAATATGAACTAATATTCCCTTAATATTGGCTTACATTTTTGTAAAATCAGGTGGGTGGTGTGTCCACATAAAAGGCCCTGGGGAAAGCAATGCATAAGATATGCATCGGGGGTGCTACACGTGCGTTTGGAGGTGCATAGCATCCACTGAATGTCATACTTAGTGAGTATAGTTATTATTTTACATCTTTTCTTCATTAGGACAAATAAAGCTGTTATACAGATGCTGTATGAATAACCAGGCTCTACGTTCAAATCTACATTTCTGGAGATTCTTGGGTAATAATACAATATCTATACATCTAGAAAGGATTATTTTCTCTATATGATTGAAAGCATGGTTCTCTATGGCCTGATAAATCTATACTTTGCCGGATCAGATGTGGTTTTTCACCCTGACCCTTGAAGGAGCTGCCCTCGTGTAATTATCTTAAAAAAAGGGGCAGCTCCTGCAGTTACTTTTAGAGAAAGTAATGGAGCTCACTGGAAAGAGAAACCTCTCTGGGTAGAGCAAAGTGAGCAGGGGGTGCACTTTAAAACTTTAAAAGGATAGTAAAGTGCAAACTAAACTTTCATGATTCAGATAAGGCATTTTATTTTAAACAACTTTCTAATTTTCTTTTATCATCAAATGTGCTTTGCTTTCTTGGTATTCTTAGTTGAAAGCTAAACCTAGGTAGGCTCATATGCTAATTTCCAAGCCCTTGAAGGCTGCCTCTTATATGGATGCATTTGACAGTTTTTCACAGCTAGAGGGCGTTATTTCATGTTTTTCATATGAATAACATTGAGCTCACACACGTGGAGTCAACACTAATTGCCTGAAATGCAAGTCTGTCAAATGAGATAAGGAGGCACTCAGCAGAAGCTTAGATACAAGGTAATTACAGAGGTAAAAAGTATATTTCTCTAACAGTGTTTGTTATGCAAAACTGGGCAATGGCAAATAAACGGATTATCTATCTTTTAAACAATAAGTTTTTTAGTGTTTACTATCCCTTTAATCCTGCATCAAAAACAAATCACATTCCGGGGGGCGGAGCCTACACTCAATGCGGCAAGACGTGTCTCAATGAAGCTCTGTGAGCCTGAAACTAATTATAAGTGTTTTTCATAGCTAATTTCGATATTTCTTACTCTGAAGCAGCTAATTATAACTGTTGACAGCTATACTCTAAGAGTGGACACCCTGACAGAGCTCATGCCTATGTTCGTTGAGGCAGCTACAGCGACAAGTTTCTTCTCAAAATTGGAAGCCATTTTTGCAAGTTCCTGCACCTACGCAGTGAGTTTTGGACATAGAAGAAGCTCCTGTATGGCTTGTGGAGCGTAGGTCTGGGGCTGCCGTTTTATTACCCCCCCCCCCCGAACTCCGGGGTTACGATATCCTAGAATAGGATAACAAGTGCAATCTTTCCACCCAGATCCGTTACTTGCTGTATAAACTTTTTTCTATAATGGAAATGGTTACGGAGGAGGCACTGCTGGGTCTATTGGACGAGCACTTCCAAAATCTACACCAGCTACTTGTGGACTGTTTTAAGGGGAAAATTGACCAAGGAGAGAACTGTGGGGAGATGATAGAACCAGCTTCCCCTCCCGGCAAGTTCACAGAAAAGGTGGCTGAAGTTCAGCCTATAGAAGGGGCGCATTTCTCTCTCACACTGAGCCCTACAGTAAATATCAACATGGAGGGAGCAAAGGCGATAAAGGATGGCAGCGGCGCAAATGTGATCTGCCCCGTGGAACCCCCACGACTTGTACTCACTTACCCGCGGAGAATCGGATCTCTGACAAGGGATGTGTCGGCTATGCTGCCTCCCACGTGGGACGATGCTTGTGCGTTCGCCAAAGACAGCGCCATGGAGAGAAGCGTCTGGGACTTGGACTCTGCTACTCTTGGGCTTCATGATCTCCACTGGGAGGTTCCCCTCACTTGCCTATGCACGAACTTTGCCGAACTAAGAACCATCACAGGTATGGACCTCTTTCCTACTTGTGGGGAGTGGAGCTCTGGGGTCACGGTTGCGGGCCGCAGGCGGGGTGGAGATTCCTGGTCCTGGGAGTTTTGGTGCCTAGGGCTGGAGGCTCTGGACAGTGCTGTTCTTGATGAAAGACAAGGTGTGGGCTGAAATGGCTCTGAGCCCCGGGACTATTAATCAAATTCTATGACCCGGGAAATGCTAAAGGACTACTAATATAATGGCCCATTTTATTCTGGAAAGGGGCTTACTATACTCGTGGGCAAAGACATATATTTGGAGTGGACACCGATCATACGTGACATCCTATTGACGGGTCTGTTGCTACTGAACTTATGTGTTGCAGAATTTATGAAAATACCCCATATACCATATGTAACGCTATTGTCTATAATATTCAGATAAGTGTATGCATGCATTTAATTTATAGGAAGTTTAGTACCCTGCCTTCTTTGAATTAATGTCACTATCACTGACCTAGTATAAATATCCAAGTGACGTAGGATAGAATTGATGTACCCCACTGTACAGTCATTAACAGTGCCCAGGTTTAGCAGGGGTCTGAGATGCATTTGATGTTTTGAGTTTTTTCATAGAGTGTTAATCCCTGCGCTCAGTTGACACACAATGATATTGCCAAATATGCTGTCAATATTTAAACCCATGTTGATAGGTTCTTGTACCTGATGTTAATACCCTATAGACTTATATGCCCTTCGCACATTCTCATTTATAGAAATATATCCCCTTATGTTTCATACTGCTATTTCCACCCTCAACCCCAGTGCCCCCAAATACCCCTTAATCTCTCTTTCCTGTTTGAGAGCTAACAAGATATTGAACCATTTTCTATATGGTAAATATGTGCCTCTACCCTTAATTTACTTTCCTAGTCATAGATTAAATAATATGAAGTTCTAGCAGTCCGGTAGACCCAATAGATGCAAGTTGTATATAATAGTACTTTCTGAAAATGTTAGAGGTGTTGTTTTTTCTGTTCTTCTTTTAAAATATAAAATGAGGTCTGATGTATGGGATCCAAAAGTGGTCTCCTATAATTAGACTGCCCCCCTACAGGTTTGTTTTAGAGTTGTGAGGTCCAAAAGTGTCCTCTAGTGTCATTTAGGGGGTGGTATAGTGATTGGCATACAAGATGTACAGTATTGTTGTCGAACTGAATGTTGTAATCTGTGATGCATAATCTGTACCATATTTATGTCCTATTGTATCTTGATATCTGTATGCCTTAATTTATGCCTCAAATAAAAAAACATTTAAAAAACAAAACAAAAAAAACAAAACAAATCACATTCCTATGCTTTCTGTGTATATTATCTTATAATCACCTCTATTTTTTTACGTATTTTCTTTTTCTTTGTACGTATTTTCTATTAGGGTATTAAGTATTTTGTATATTTTGTCACAAACTCGTCACCTTTTAGTTTGCAAAATGTTTAGATAATTATTTAGATAAGTTTCACTCATGCCCATGGAAAGCCCATGTTCATTCCCTTTTACGATAAAACAATTATGCTTTGTACATTGTACTTATAAGTATGAATTACTATGTGTTTTTTGCACAGTGTACTTAAATCACAATTAATGCTGTGCATATTTAATCCATTTTATTCCTGTGTAGTTTACATATACATTTTACGTTTTTGATAAAATACGATTTTTGGTGAACAATTTTGTACAAATATGTTTATGCATATTAACAGTAGAATTTGTGCATATTTATGTGTGAATGGTTCAATTATTCGTTTTGTATCATTTTAAAATTTAGGATTTTCGTTATGCACTTTTGTGTGGATCTGTTTCCCAAACAAATATGCCCCTTAGCGAGACACCCTTTAGATCATTCCACCAGGGAAATAGAAGTACTGGCGAGCATTCTTCTAGAATTGCAGAGACCTTTAAATCATTGGGCTCCTAGAGTTCAGCTTAAAGGGACAGTCTACACCAGAATTTTTATTGTTTTAAAAGATAGATAATACCTTTATTACCCATTTCCCAGATTTGCATAACTAACACAGTTATAATAATATACTTTTAACCTCTGTGATTATCTTGTATCTAAGCCTCTGCAAATGGCCCCTGTTTTCAGTTCTTTTGACAGTCTTGCAGTCTAGCCAATCAGTGCCTGCTCCCAGATAACTTCTCGTGCACTAGCACAGTGTTATCTATATGAAATACGTGAACTAACACCCTCTAGTGGTGAAAAACTGTTAAAATGCAATCTGAAAGAGGTGGGCTTCAAGGTCTAAGAAATTAGCATATGAACCTCCTAGGTTAAGCTTTCAACTAAGATTACCAAGACAACAAAGCAAACTTAGTGATAAAAGTAAATTGGAAAATTGTTTAAAATTACATGCTCTATATGAATCATGAAAGTTTATTTTGGCCTAGACTGTCCCTTTAATTACATATACTAGACAACACATGACATTATTCATCTCCATCCTCATTAGTGCTAGATGACCCCCATATTTAATCCTAATAGAGCATTTCATACCTTATCTATATGTATATTTTTATTTTAGTAGATATATTTTTTCTATTGCTTGTTTTCTAAAGGGAACCTCATTTTCTTTCTGCCATTAACCATATTGTAATTACTGATAAATAATCTTTTATTTTCTATAATACAGGAAAAAAAATAACAATTATGTAATAGTCACTTACTAAATATATGGTAAGTGGAAAGAAATGACATTAGCCAACATGCAGAATGTTAGTCAGGTCTACCTACTGTTTATCAACTATTTGTTTTCACAGTTATATATTGTTTTGCTCCAAAATGTTGTATTGATTTGTTTGTACGGGCACTTTAAATTGTTCTCCTTCACTATATTGAGCACAGTAGACTTCCAATTGTATAATCTTTGTGTTTTGGAAAATCTCCAGGTTGTCTGCTCATATATTGCACTTTGAGCTACTGTGTTCTTTATAGTATTGATATTTACACTAATACAGCTTTAGAAAAATACTTCTGACTTATTCTGGATTATACTTTAGCAATGTCTTTTCTTGTGTGTGTATGTGCGCACGTGTATAGGTACATACCTCCCAACAGAGGGACAGCCAACCCCCCCCGTGGCAAAAAAAATAAATGTGGTGGGCAGGAGCAGGGACGTGGCTTAAAAAAAAATCATAAGACCAAAGTAATATACATAAAATTCTAAATAAAGTCATATCTTTTAATACTCTTAGACAGCAAATCAAACACAAGCTCACACCACTAGTATAGCTATGTGAGCTCTGTATTTAATTAACCTTTGCAGAGACAGTGCTAAATAATTTTTATCTTAATTGGACATTTAATAATATTTTTTATTTAAAACTGCTCTCTGCATTCCCCATTAATATTTAGATGCTGGCCTTTAAAGTTAGCAAAAATGCACAGTAACACACTACATAGCATACACTTACACATGCAGATACACACACACACACACACACACTATATATCATACACTTATACAGGAAGATACACACACACACACACACACACACACACACACTACATAGCATATACTTACACATGCAGATACACACACACTACATAGCATACACTTACACATGCAGATACACACACACACTATATATTATACACTTATACAGGCAGATACACACACACACACTACATAGCATATACTTACACATGCAGATACACACACTACATAGCATACACTCATACATGCAGATACGCACACACACTACATAGCATACACTTATACATGCAGATACACCCACACTACATAGCTTATACTTATACAGGAAGATAGACACACACACACACACACTACATAACATATACTTACACATGTAAATACACACACACTACATAGCATACACTCATACATGTAGATACACAAACACTACATAGCATACACTTATACATGCAGATACACCCACACTACATAGCTTACACTTATACATGCAGATACACACACACACTACATAGTATACACTTACACATGTAGATACACACACACTACATAGCATACACTCACAAATGCAGATACACACACTACATAGCACACACTTACGCATGCAGATACACACACACACACACACTACATATCATACACTTACACATGCAGATACACACACACACACACACACACTACATATTATACACGTATACAGGCAGATACACACACACACACTACATAGCTTACATTTATACATGCAGACACACACACTACATAGCATACACTTATACATGCAGATACACACACACACACAAACTTATAGATACAGATAGACACACACTACATCATATATGGGTATCTGTAATTCATTGTATGGGTCCTGGGCTTGGCAAGCACATTAGCTGGCAGAGTGAGGCTGCCACTGATCTTTACCCTGGTGTTAGCACTGCTCATCGTATAAAACTGATGGAATGCAAGTATTATCACCAGGGGTTAGACGTCATCACTACCAGAGGTTAGAGGACACCATTAACTGAGTTCAGAGGGTATACAGCCTTCTTACTGCTGCTTAACCTACACACACTATTCCTTTTCCACAGGGAATCTAACAGGTATATATAATCCTGAGAGAGAGTATGGACCCAATAGAATTAAAAAAAACTAGCAACCCAGGACAGCAGGACAGACCCCTAAAATTGGGACTGTCCAGCGAAAATCAGGACAGTTGGGGGGCATGTATGTATCTATGTACATATGTGTTTGTAGAGAGTAAGTATATAATTTTTACCACTGATCTATCAGGCAATGTCTCTGAATCTTCACAGTAAATCATTACATACAAGCATGAGCCAAAAATGCATCCAGTAGTATGCACCAGCCATGTATTGTATGTACCTCCAAATAATTTTATAATTTTTTTACCAAGATATTCAATTTTTTTTTTTTAACGAGAGAGAGAGAGAGCGAGAGAGAGAGAGAGGTACACACACATAAACAGATACACTCATATACATACACATATATACATGCACATATGCACACAAACACAGATACACTGATACACATACGATACACATACACACAGACAGATACACTCATACACATATACGCACATAAAACATATTACAGCAACATCATTCTAGTTTAAAACTTAAGTTAATGTTGCACACTACCCAATGTTCATTGATTATATACAGTGTTATTAGATAACAGACATTTACTGCTATCCAAAGTGCAAATTAATTGCATCATTTAACATAAATTTATTTAATGATAATTTGGGATTAAATATTGACAGTTTTTAGTATTAATAAGTTTAGCTTAATATTTGCTAAAATCAGCTGGGTGGTGCACCCGTTAAAAAGGTCATGGGGAGAACACGGGTTTACATTTTGAATCATCAAGTGCTTTTTAGAGCTTTTTCTCAGCTTTTACCTTTTTTTCTCTGTTACTGTAACCACATTTTACCTTAAGCTGCTATGTACTCATTATATTGGTTCAAGTTGTATTGTATATTACATTTTTGGACCAATGCCCAGAGCTTTGTTTATAGTTAAGTATTGTTTGTGTTTTGCACATTACTTTTCTACATAAAAACTTTTTAGAATGCTGTCCTTTTAGCACTTATTGTTTTATTTATCTCTTTAGCGTAAAAAGGAATATTGAATTTTTGGTTCATTTATTTATTTTTTACATTTACATTTGTAGGTTTCTTAAGTCGTTTTACAACACACAAGGAAAAAAAAAACTTGATACAAAGAATATAGGGAAAATAGCAGCTTGAATCAGTTTTTAATTTCTTGCTTATTCCCAGCATTTACTTCCTGTAAGGAGTAAGTTTTTATATTGAATATACTGTACGTCAAAAGTAAGGTACAGTCTGCAGTCATTGATATGCTATATGTAGGTACAGTGCCAAGCTCTGACTCGTCCAACCTAAGACCCACTTAAATCCCTTATATGGCTCTTCTCTTCTTCAGAAATCTTGTGTAGATTCAGTGTGTGTGTATGCCAGTGTGAGCATTTGTGTGTATGGGTCTGTTTATTTTTGTGTGTGATTCTGCGTCTGCTCAAAAACACAGGTACATATCTGCACCAAACTGCTTGAAGATGCTCATTTGTATCCAATTCCAGTTGTGTGATGTGTCCAATCAGTTACTACATTGCTGATTTCTTATTATATCTGCATGACATATATTTTGTTTCCTTTAGTAGTATTTGTAAAATCTGTTCACCTCTCCAAATGTAAAAAAATTATATCCTGTGTGTCCATTTCCATGAAAAAATTGCACACCTTTGGCTGAGACGTTGCACACCTCTGGCTAAGACATTGCACACCTATGGCTAAGACATTGCACACCTATGCCTGAGACATTGCACACCTATGGCTGAGCTTCATGTGGTTAAAGGGACACTGAACACAATTTTTTTTTTTCGGGATTCAGATAGAGCATGCAATGTTAAGCAACTTTCTAATTTACTCCTATTATCAATTTTTCTTTGTTCTCTTGCTATCTTTATTTGAAAAAGGAGATATCTAAGCTAAGGAGCCAGCCAATTTTTGGTTTAGACCTCTGGGCAGCACTTGTTTATTGGTGAGTGAATTTATCCACCAATCAGCAAGAACAACCCAGGTTGTTCACCAAAAAAACTTACATTCTTGCTTTTCAAATAAAGATATGAAGAGAATTAAGAAAATTTGATAATAGGAGTACATTAGAAAGTTGCTTAAAATTGCATGCTCTATCTAAATCATGAAAGAAAAAATTTGGGTTCAGTGTCCCTTTAAATTCAAGACCTGTGTGTCACAAGGCAATCTTAGAGTTTTGTTAGTCTGGCATTTAGTTTATCTTATTCTATGCTGTTTGTGCCTGACTCATATTTAGCAGGACCATCACTGGGACTGCATGTTACCCTGTGGTGTTTTCTTGTAGCATGGTAGCATGATGTTACAGGGTCATATCTCTGTATGTACATATGATACCTAGGGCTCGATGATTAAAAGCTGTCTGGGCTGGCGAGATTATTAAAGAATGCTCGCCAGTCCTTCTATTTCCCTGGTGGAATGATCTAAAGCCACTTTTTACATTGAAAACAGGGTGTCTCGCTAAGGGGCGTATACTGCATTTCCATATGAAAAATGCACAATACAATTTGTATTTGAAACATCATACAAAACAAATATTTGACCCAATCACACAAAAAGAAAAAGGGAAAGATTGTATTGTTAAGGTGCATCAAAAATCGTAACAAAATTCTTCACCAAAAATCGTATTTTAACAAAAACGTAAAATTTGTGTGTAATTTACATAGGAATAAATCTAATTAAATATGCACAGCGTAAATCGTAATTTTAGTGCACTGGATGTGCAAAAATCACATAGAAATTTGTACTTAGAAATACAAAATGCAAAGCGTAATTGTTGTTTTTTCATAAAATGGGTGAACATGGGCGTATATGAAAATGTCTCTTTAATCCCAGTGTAATTCTATAAAGATTTTCGCACTGCAGATCTCACATTTTTTTCTCGCCAACTAAAAGGTGGCAAGCTTTTCTCAAAACACTCAATATACTTATAATCCTAATAGAAAAACACATATATACGAAAATATAGGCGAATGTAAAATGCTCTATGCAGAAAGCAGCATAATGTGAGTTATATTGGCTGCAGGATTTTAATTCTTAAGTGCTCCCCCTGCTCCCTGATAACTTCGCTCTAAGGAGCGAAGTGTCCCTATCCAGCGAGCTCAATTACTTTCAATAGGAGCCGTCTCGCTACTCTCAGGGCCTGCCCCTTTTTTACGATCGTTCCACCGGGACAGCCCTGCGAGAGTCGGTGAGAAAAAGTAGCTTTGAGCAGGCGATGTTTACATCATCAAGCCCCTAATGTCTAATTAATGGGTTGATCACTGACAATACTTTTATAATTATCTGCATGTTAACAGCTGCAGATGAGCTATTTATCTCACAATCAAACATTTTGATAGTTTATCAGAAGCACTTTTTATATTATCCTTTTGGTGAAATATGGTCCTATACTTGACATGTCAATCTTGTTTTTCTTGTAACAATTCAAATTCTTAATACTTAAAGGGACATTAAAAACTAAATACATGTCATGCATCTCCCCTCTAATCATGCCTATTTGGAACCTAGGTAACACATAGGTATCTGAAGGAGAGTTTCTGCATGCGTTCAAATACATCAGCACTGGAATTTAGTAAAAGCTAGATTTCAATATGGCGGCACCCATGACTAGAGGGAGGTGGAAAATAACCTCAATACTATACTTATAAAATGTATTTAGGGCTAGATAACAATTGGAGCGCTAAATTAACATGCGTCGCAAATGGACAAATTCGCCCGTTTGCGGTGCGCAATAATTTACCAGCCATTACAAGTGGCTGGTTATTGCTACCACCAGCTAGCTGTAGCAATTAGGGCTCAGAAAATTAACAAGTAATCCGATCTTTTGTTAATTTTCTATAAGTGCCCCAAATACCCTCAAAATAGAGGGCATTATAGTTTTTAATTAAAAAACAATGTAGCATTTTTTTTTATTAAAAACAACTGCACTAGTCAGTTTTGGGGGTCTAAAGAGAGCGGGATGTTAGAAAATAAACGGCACTGAAAAGTACCTTTACATTGCAGTATATGGGAACTGTGTGTTCCCTGTAAATATATATGTATATTATTATATACATATATATTTATGTGTTAATATGTGTATATGATTATATACATATATATTTATGTGTTAATATGTGTATATGATTATATACATATATATTTATGTGTTAATATGTGTATATGATTATATACATATATATTTATGTGTTAATATGTGTATATATTCATATACATATATATTTATGTGTTAATATGTGTATATGCTTATATATATATATATATATATATATATATATATATATATATATATATATTTATGTGTTAATATGTGTATATATTCATATACATATATATTTATGTGTTAATATGTGTATATATTCATATACATATATATTTGTGTGTTAATATGTGTATATATTCATATACATATATATTTATGTGTTAATATGTGTATATATTCATATACATATATATTTATGTGTTAATATGTGTATATATTCATATACATATATATTTGTGTGTTAATATGTGTATATATTCATATACATATATATTTATGTGTTAATATGTGTATATATTCATATACATATATATTTATGTGTTAATATTTATTTTTACAAGGCAGTGCATGCAGATAGGGTCCTGTGGCTCAGAAGGTGACTCCAAAAGGCTTTTTTCTGTGAATGGTGACCCCTAAGGAAGAACCTAAGAGACCTCACAGTACAGACAAAACCTCATAGATCTTCTCACCAGAGCGGAGAGCATTAGATCATTGGTCCCTATGTGTTCCGTGGACATGAGGTATCCTCACGCTGGAGAAAGTTAATACCAGGACAGAAAGAGCACTCCAAGAGGCCAACCACTAACCCACAGGAAGTGTAAGGGATCTATTCACCATCAGAAACATATCCCTGCATACTCCAAGAGGTCAACGAATACCACAAGAGGCACTACAGCAGGATACAAGGAGGAAATCCAATCATCTATAAATACCCCCAGTGCGGCATACTTACCTCATTCGATTGAGGTAATATCTGGTAAGGGTATTATATACCATCTATAACTGTATAACAACTACATCTGGAGATTCACTACGAATTATATCATTTTTAGGACTCATATGAACATTGTTTCTGAGTTCATATATTTTATATGCAATTTTTAGCTGGACTTTCATTTATTTTATCTTATCTTTTATTATTTTTTATTTTCTTTTTACCCATTTTTTTACTCCTCACATACCCCAACAGTATATTGGACATATAGGCGCTGTATCCATCTTTGAATATTCATATACATATATATTTAAAAATTCTGCGCTACTTACCCCTTTCACTGTGTGAGGTCTGATACTGTCTGTGACATCATTAGAACGAGGCTCTATATTATGAGCTTCATGAAAGCGATATTTAGCAATCCACTTGTAATCTGGCCCTCAGTGTTTAATGTCCCTTTAACAAAATAATAACAGGGCCATTATTCATTTATCAAATTCTCCAGATAAAGCACTCAATAAACCCCAAGAAAAAAAACAAAAACGTGTTATTGATTACTTCAAAACGTTTTCAAATGCAGCATTGGTTTTGCTTATGCACAAAACACACTGACATCACCCTACCATATTGGATAATATTAGGAAGGAACGTCACCAAACAATTAGAAACATTACCTGCTCAATCCATTAACGTTTAAACAATAATAAGACTTTTTACACTAATACACATTAGACAGCCCTGTGAACACAAATGTCCTCTATACCTATAACGCCCCTCTTCAATTACCTTAAAAAGACATACGCACAAAACTGAAAGAAATGTTCCAGTTTCAGGGATGGAGAATTAAAGGGACAGTTAAGTCAAAGATATTTAAAAATATATATTCTAATATATTTCTATTATCAAATTTGTTTTGTTCTCTGGTTATCCTTTGTTGGGGGTTCTACCTAGGTAGGCTCAGGAGCAGCAATTCACTACTAGGACCTATATGGTGATTTGTGGCTACTCCTATATGCATCTTGTCATTGGCTCACCAGATGTATTCAGCTAGCTCCCAGTAATTCATTGCTTCTCATGAGCCTTCTCTTCTACCAATGAGAACTAAGCAAACTGGATAATGGAGGTAAATTTAAAAGATGTTAAAAATTGCATACTCTGAATCATGAAAGTTTAATTATGACTTTACTGTCCATTTAAAGATAATTCAGCAATATGTGGCACTTTGTAAACATCACACTAAGAATATTTAAAAGGACAGTCTACTTTAATTTTTTTTTTGTTTAAAAATATAGATAATCCCTTTATTACCCATTCCCCAGTATTGCATAACCAACTCTGTTATATTAATATACTTTTTACCTCTGTGATTACCTTGTATCTAAGCCTTTGCGGACTGCCCCCTTATCTCAGTTCTTTTGACAAAGTTGCATTTTAGCCAATTAGTGCTGAATCATAAATAACTCCACGGACCTGAGCACAATGTTTATCTATATAGCATACACTAGCACTGTCTAATTGGGAAAAACTGTCAAAATACAATGGCTTAGAAATTAGCATATGAGCCTACCTAGGTTTAGATTCAACAAAGAATATCAACATTAAAAAGCAAATTTGCTGATAAAAGTATATTGGAACGTTGTTTAAAATTGCATGCCCTATCTGAATCATGAAAATTTTGGCTAGACTGTCCCATTAAATATTAGCTTCAATTTATTGCATTGCTATTCCAAAGAATATGTCTGTTTCCCTTAAATCTTCTTCTTTTTTTTTTTTTTTAAATGATGTGGTTTAGTGACTCCACATTTTGCAGTCATCTTTCTCAGTCATAAATGAGTTCATTTACCTCCTTTCCGTTTAAACATATTTTTTCAACCTTTAGGCTACTTACGCAGATTAGAAGACAAATTTACTGCTAACCTCTGTTTGACTTTAAAGTATTTAATACCCATTGATAAACCAAATATATATAAAAAAATCTTAGGTGGTACAGGAGATTAATTATTATGATAAAAAAAAACAACTCAAAGGTGGAAATGTATGCCTTATGTTATTAAAAGCAAGTCTTAGGCACGGAATGGCTGAGGCAGGGATGCTTTATATAGGGGCGAAACTACAGGGGTGCAGAGGTGGGTCGCAGCTGTGACTGGGCCCCTGAGGGTGAGGGCACAGCTTAAAAAAAAAAAAAAAATCTTCAATAAAAAACACTGTCCTGCCACTGCCTGTACTGATATCATGTGAGTGTGACATGATGCCTCATTAGTGTCTCTGACTACAGGGGTTAGTGTTTCTGTTTTACCCATTGGTGTTTATGTGTGTGTGTGTATGTGTGTATGTATGTATGTGACTGTGTGTGTATTTATGCATGTATGCGTGTGTGTGTGTGTGTATGTATGTGACTGTGTGTGTATGTATGCATGTGTGTGTGTGTGTGTGTATGTATGTACGTATGTGAGTGACTGTGTGTGTATTTATGCATGTATGTGTGTGTGTGTATGTATGTATGTGACTGTGTGTGTATTTATGCATGTATGTGTGTGTGTGTGTGTATGTATGTACGTATGTGACTGTGTGTTTATTTATGCATGTGTGTGTGTGTGTGTGTATGTATGTACGTATGTGACTGTGTGTGTATTTATGCATGTATGTGTGTGTGTGTGTATGTATGTATGTGACTGTGTGTGTATTTATGTATGTATGTGTGTGTGTCTATGTTTGTGGGACCAGCAAATTACAGACCTTGTTACTACAGCATGGGGGGGCGGGGGGTAAACAGTGTCACTATACAGTACCACTATATACAGTATTGCAGGGGCTGGACCATGTTACAGACTACTGTGGTCACTCTTTAAAGTACTGGGGTGGGTAGGGCCAGGCCAGCCACCTCATCGGCAGATTACAGACTGTGTCACTAACTCACTGTATACAATACTGGTGGGTTAAACAGTATCACTATATAAAGTAATAGGAGGTCAGACCATCTCACAGACTGTGGGCACAGGGTACCTCCTTTTGCAGACATGTAATCTGATTCACATTTTTTTCTGTGATAAATGTAAAAAAAAAAAAAGATATGTATCAAATTCACCTTTGTTTGGGGGGGGGGGGGTTCTTAGATTCTTGCACCTGGGCCCTGTGGTTTCTAGTTACGCCACTGGCTTATGAATATGAAAATACCTTGAAAAATAATTTTGACCGAGTTACAGAATTTGGTGTCATTTTACAAATAGATGACAATGATGATGATGATAATAATAAATTAGCATATCTTTAGAAATCTTCTGTGGCTGGTGAAACCAGGGTATTTGTCAAAATTTGTCTTTTTTATATACAAGTGTTATAAAGTTGCTTTAACTTGGTAGCAAAATTAAATTAGCAGCCTAAAAAAAAAAAATTTTGGTGGCATATAATTATTATCATTTATTTGTAGAGCGCTGCAAAATTCCCTGGCGCTGGATATTACCTATGTAGACTGAATAACTGGAAAAATAAATAGCTTTGTGTTCGCTTGAAAGCATGAAATGCCTTGTAAAGTCTGTTAGTGTAGTTTGTTTTTGGAAATCCACTTACTAGATACCATAAGCCAAAATATTACTTGAACATTTAAACATATTTATGGCATTGTTATGTCCTATTAACTTTGTAAAATTGTATTTCTTTTAAAAAATAAATAAATCGTATTTAAACCCCTAAATAATTTGGTTTTCTTTGTGTTACATTTAACCCCTTAAGGACCAGCGACGTACCCTGTATGTCACTGGCCTTTTTTTGGGACTTGATTGTTTTGTAGCGCGGTCTTGCCACCACCGTTAAGACTGCTCTATTCCACAAAGCCTTCTGGAGGGAGGGCATTAATAGCGTGTTCTTGCTAGACTTGTGCTATTATGTCCTGAAAAAACCCTTAACAACCAGTGACATACAGGGTACATTGTGGTCATTAAGGGGTTAATAAAGAAATATGCCTGATATCAATAGTACTTTCCCAAAGGATCGTTATCATTTCAGAACAAAAATTAAATTCAATCTGATGATTTTATTGCCCTCTTTTGGAAGGAGATGAAAATGCACCTGCAGTTCCACTGGAGCTATTTACTTATTATATATCTTACAAATGCCTTTGCCATACTTGGGACTAGATTACAAGTGGAGCGCAATCAATTGCACAGTTTGCACAGAGTGTTTGTCTTTTGCACAACCCCATGCAAAGAATAACGCAAACTCTAGTATTACAAGTTGATGGATAAATATTGTATATAAAGTACCTTAAATGACCAGTTTACACAGGGGAGATGGAGATGATTAGTAGCAGTAACGCAGTATTAAAAAGTAAATTAGATGAGAAAGCATAAGTATTGTTATAACTAAATATATATATTTTTTACCTTTTTTCTTTTATTAAAGGGCAACTAAACCCAAAATCTTTCTTTCATGATTCAGATAGAGAATAGAAATTTAAACAACATTACAATTTACTTCCATAATTTATTTTGCTTCATTTTTTAAATATCCTTATTTGAAGAAAAAGCAATGCACATGGTGAGCCAATCACATGCTGCTTCTATGTGCAGCAACCAATCAGCAGCTAGTGAGCATATCTAGATATGCTTTTCATCAAAGAATATCAAGAGAATAAAACAAATTAGATAATATAATTAAATTAGAAAGATGTTTAAAATTGCATTCTCTTTCTAAATCATAAAAGAAAAAATGTGGGTGGCATGTCCCTTTAATTGTTGTTCAGCTAGACAACACTGGAACACCCTGATAAAAGGGCTGTGTTTGCAATCTCTATTCACCCGCCCCATGGCCAATCACCTTCATGTATTCAATTATATGCAAATCACGCTAAATGACTAGCAGGCATGCACAATCTACATGTAATTCTTCAGTTTATTTTTTTACTTAGAATATGAGCAATGCTCAACCTGTCTTATTATACAGTATTACACGAAACGGCTACAAAGCAAATCCATGAATCAGCTATGAAGAGGGATACTTTTGCAGAACTCACACGCAACAATACTACGATCAGTGAATAGAAGAAAAAAAACTACTCTCTGCTCTGGTCCGTGTTGAGCAGAGAGTAGTGGGGTTTTTTTTCCATTCACTGATCATAGTACTGTTGCGCATGAGTTCTGCCAAAAGTATCCCTCTTTATAGCTTGCAGTTTCCTGTAATACTTGCAGTGATGTCACCACAAGGGGTGGAGCATGCATGCGCTATGCGCACACCGGACTGGCCGCACGTCCAGTGAAGTTTGTAAGGGGTAAAGGTTATGTCATTCAAAAACGGAGCATTCAAAAAAGTATTTACAAAAATCTATAAGATGTGTATTGATAGATAAGTACTAATATAGTTAATTTTTCAAGCACTTTCATTTAAAATTTAAAATTTTAAATTTTTGAGTAAACTATCCCTTTAATACGGCTGAAACTTTTTAGCACGGCCTATTCTTTTAATGGATAGCATAGAACGCTGGATTTGATTTAACCCCTTCACTACTGGGACTTTGAGAGAAAAACATGCCCAAAATACCGGAGAACTTTTTTGCTATCACTCCATTTAAACAGAAATAGAGCCTTTTTAATTTACCTGTCAAAACTATATATATATTTTTAAGTAGACAACCCAAGGTATTGATCTAGGCCCATTTTGGTATATTTGATGCCACCATTTCACCGCCAAATGCGATCAAATAAAAAAATGTTTACTTTTTCACCAACTTTGGGTTTCTCACTGAAATTATTTACATACTGCTTGTGCAACCATGGCACAAATGGTTGTAAAAGCATCTCTGGGATCCCCTTTGTTCAGAAATAACAGACATATATGGCTTTGCCATTGCTTTTTGGTAATTAGAAGGCCGCTAATTGCAGCTGTGCACCAAACTACTATTATTCCTGTCAGTGAAGGGGTTAGTTAGGTATCTTAAAAGGTTAATGTTAGCTTTAGTGTAGAGATTAGCCTCCTACCTGACACTCCCTATCCCTTGATCCCTACCTGATCCCTCCCAAACAGCTCTCTTCCTTCCCCCACCCCCCACTGGTCACCCCCATTTTAAGTACTAGCAGACAGTCTGCCAATAAAAAAAAATATTATTATTTTTGTAATAATTTTTTTTTCCTGCAGTGTAGGATTGCCCTAACCCTCAAACCTCCCTGACCCCCCAACACAGCTATCAAAACCTGCCCTAACTATTTCCGCCATCTTAGGTACTGGCTGGCAGCTGTCCGCCAGCACCTATAAACCCCTTTATCTTATATATATATATATATATATATTTTTTTTTTTTTTTTTTTTTTTAATTTGTATTGGTTTTCTGTAGTGTAGTGGTCCCACAACCTCCCCCCTCCTGCGATCGCCATTAAGACCCCCCTCGCACCCCCAAACACATTTTCTGTAGTGTAGCTGTCCTTTAAGAGCAACAACATAGCTGTCCTTCCTGGAGCAACAACATATATATGTGTATATATATATATATATATATATATATATATATACACGTTGATTGGAGTAGCCGTGTTAGTCCAGATTATTTAGATATCAAAATAACAAGAGTATTGCATTGAGCAATGATACTTTTTTTATTGGACTAACTATACATTTATAAGTTGACAAGCTTTTGGAAGAGTTCCTTCCTTTATCAAGTCTAAAGCAATACTGACCAATTCAATGGAATTTACAGATTGTATCTTAAAACACAGACTTGCTAAGAAGACAGTGCAGGGAGAGGAGGAGGTGTCGTAAGAATCATGAGGGGGGCTTAGGTAACAGGCAGACAGTGTCCAGTGTAGGAGAACAGACAGGGGAAATATATAGCTTTACATAGAGCATATACTGACATAAAGTTATATATCAACATTGAATCAATATCTATAAAGATGTGAAATTGTATATACAGGGGGAATACAAAAGTTAAAAAAAGACAAAAGTGTGGACATAGGCTTACCTGTGTACCTATGTATAAAGAATGTGGAATATACAATGTAATTGACTAAATGAAAGTACATTACAAAATTTTTTGATAATGTGTTAAGAATCCAGAGTCCACATTTAGTCCAGAATTAAACAGGTTGAAGTGCATTATCATTTTCATTTCAAAGGTTTTTCTTTACATGGTGTTTTTGACGTTGCCTCTGAGAATTTTGATTTTGAGGTTTTGGATGGAGTGGTCAGGTTTGGTGAAATGGTGACCAACAGGGGTGCAGTATTTTGTTTCACAGTGGTTTTTGATTGAGTGTCTGTGTAAGTTCATTCGAAGGTGCAGTTTTTGGCTTGTTTCTCCAATATAGCATCCCATTTCACATGCAGTGCAATGTATCATGTATACCACATTTGCAGATATACATGAATATGCCCCTTTAATGTTATAAGATTTATTATTGTAATTTGCTGTGCTGCTTTCACAAACGTGTTGACATAGTTTGCAGAGAGCTTTATAGCAGCACTTGGTTCCATTCTGAGTGTTCTTTTTCTCAAGGGGTAGCTTCCTATGTACCAGTTTCTGCTTTAGGTTAGGTGGTTGTCTGTATGCCAGGATTGGGGGTTTTGGAAAGATTTTTTTGAGTGTGGGATCCTCTAAGAGTAGTGGCTGTAAGTCTTTTATGATTTTTCGTATCCCTTCCACAGCAGGGTTGTATTTGACTACTAGTGGGATACGTGATATGTTTTTCTTCTCCCTGTATTGTAGTAAGTGTTCACGTGGAGTTAATTTTTTTATTTATAATCCTTGTTTTGTAACCTTTTTCTCTGAATGATTGGGATAGTGTGATGAGGTGTTTGTCACGGTCCTTGTTATCTGAGCAAATTCTGTGGTATTTTGTAGCCTGACTGTAGAATATGGATTTTTTTATGTGATTGGGGTGGGAGCTGGAGCTGTGGAGGTAGCTGCATCTATCTGTTGGTTTCCTGTATACAGATGAGTGCAGTTTGCCATTTGTGATGGATATTGTTGTATCCAGGAAGCTGACACAGTCTCTAGAAAAAGTTCATTTTAAGCTTGATTGATAGTTTAAATGCCGGCCCATTTTTAGTGAACAACCTGGGTTGTCCTTGCTGATTGGACAGCACCAATAAACAAGTGCTGTACATTGTTCTAAACCAAAAATGTGCTGGCTCCTTAGCTTAGATGCCTTATTTTTCAAATAAAGATAGCAAGAGAATGAAGAAAAATTGTTAATAGGAGTAAATTAGAAAGTTGCTTAAAATTGCATGCTCTATCTGAATCATGAAAGAAAAAATTTGGGTTCAGTGTCCCTTTAAACATTACACCAATGAATATACAGCCTCATGCTACAAAATCAAAAACTTATCCTTAATAACAACTAATCCTGTTAAATAGAAAACAATCTTTAGATAGATTTTTTCCTCAAAAAGCATTTTATTTTAAATACTCCTATTTAAATAAAAAATAAGATTTAAATAAAAAAAGTATCTGATTTAATTTTTTTTAAAAATTACTATTTTATTTTTAAAGATTGATTTTGATCTACCCTGTATCATAGGGAGTGTGCTCATTGTATTCAGATTACTAGCTGTAGAGTAACTGTCAATCATACCGATTGGATCATATTGGGATGATTTCACTCTGCCATATTTAAGGTGGACTCGAGGGCAATCCAAAATACCTTTGTACAATTTAGCGCTTTTTAAAACCTGAAGTAAACAAGCAATATCCGACATTCATTTTTTTTTATATCAGTATTTTAATTATAATTTCCAAAAAGAAAATACAATAACGTCAATGCAGGACTAAAGTAACAGAAAAACATAATACAGGAAGATATGGTTTACAGTGGGGGTGCCGTATAGGCACATAATTCGACCTAATAAGGTATGTAGTTCTGTGTTGTAATTGTTTTGTTCTTCTACAAGGCAGACAGATATGAAGAAAAGGGAAGTGGAAGGGGAAAAGAAAGAGGATAGGGTTTAGGAGGGGGGTGGGAGGTTGTGCTTAAGAAGTATTGTCTATTAAAAGTCTTTCTTGCGTTATGTCTTTGTTAGCTCAGTTCAGCGGAAGTGATTCCCAGGGTTCTTCAAATAAGACATAAGGTGTTCATTTGTTGTTTGGTTCTAAAGACATTTTCCACCATTGATTTAACAGAATTAATGCAATCCATTACCCCCTGTCATTTGGGAGTGGGTTGTTTTCTTCCAGTTCCTCGCTATCATAAGTTTGGTCGAAATCAAAATGTAGATTAGCATGTGCTGTTTGTGTCTAGGGAGATTGCTAACACCTAAGTGTAGGAGTGCTGTGCTGGGGTGCGACACTACAGGGGTGTTTAAGCTAGCACAGAGGCACAAGATTTTTGTCAATAGGGGCTTAAGGGTTGGGCATGACCACCAGATATGGAGGGGGGTTCCTAGCTCCCCACACCCTCTCCAACAATTGGGAGAGTAAGTGGGGTACATTTTCTGTAGTTAAGTTGGGACCAAGGGACATCTGATCAAAAGTTTATAGTATAATTTGTACCTGGTCACACAATGTATTGCAGTCTTAGTCAAGCCGATGGCACTGGTCCATTGTTTAGGGGTATACTTTTGTCCCATTCCAACTCCCATGCTTCAATATGTTTTGTTTCAATGGTTGAGGTATCATTTAAAAGGCATTTATAATGTATCAAAAGTGCCTTATGTAATTCAAGGCCTGTTGTCCAGCTAGACTCCCACAGGGTCAGGTCCTGGAGGCCCCAAGTTTTCATCAAAGGCCATAGTCGGAATAGATCATGCTGAAGTTTAGACGGAACATCAATTTTTCTAAGTAGATGTGTTTGGTTTAGGAGTGAGCTATCTGAGTAGAAATCTTTGAGTTGATGTAAAGCCATCTTCTCCACCCACATATATAGGTATTAGGCAATCCGTGGAGTAACCCAAAAATTGAGTGAACTCATGATGGGTGTTGGGTGAACAAGGAGCTATGGCAAAGTTTAAACCCAGCCTAGCTGACATCCTTTAATTAGTGAATAACATATGACTGGCAGGCAATGAAGCTTGTTCCAACTCTCTCCATCTAGTTGGGGGTAGGTTAGGGCCCCAAGCTGATATGTGAGACAGTAGTGCTGCGTCATGGTATAATATTTGGTAGTCCAATGCCTCCTATGTGCACTGAATTGTGAAGTATGTGGGCCGCTTCTCTGGGTCGTTTATTATTCTAGACGTAGGCATTGAATAGTGCTTGGAATTTGTGTAGTTAGGGCGATGGGACTGCAAAAGGTAGGCATTGAAAGAGGTAGATTAATTTGGAAAGGATCATCATTTTAACCGCCCCGACCACCCTCCCTAACCATGAGATTTCATCGTATTGTTTGTAAGCAATAGCCTTATAACTTTAAGTAGGGGGTTATAATTGTTGCTGATGACAGTGGGTGTATCACCGTTCATTTAATTACCTACTATGTGAGTCATTTAATGCACTCACAGCATCCTAGACTATTTCTTAGAAATACATTTGTTAATACAAGGGCAAAAATAGAACTGCTATCGATTGTGCTCGAGTGATGTTAACACACTTTGGCGCTAATATTTTTGCACTCCACATGTAATTTTGTCCTTTGTATTTCAAGTACAGTTACTAGAGATAACATCTAAATAAAACATGCATAAAGGTTTTATACTACATGTGTAAGTAAGTTGAGTTTGCTTTCAGTAGCTGTAGATGACATATTTTAATAGTTTGTATTTTAAATATGACAATATTTTTGCAAGAGACATATTCTATCTTGCCGACAATGGGCCCAATTTATCAAACTGCAAAAGCAGTTTTGGGGCACCAGGATTTCAGGGTCGCGCGAATGAGCTCTCCGCCACATAAAATATGGCAGAGTGAAATCATCCCAATCCTATCAGGATGTTTGACGGCCCCTGCTCCCGGGCGATTGTCTTTGTGCTAGCAGGGATGGCATTGCGCAAACAGCTGCTTGCACAATGTTAAATACGTGCAGCATATAGTGAGGTGAGGCCTTTAATAAATGGGTCCCAATATGTTATACTGTAGTGTAGCACAAACATATACTCTGCAACAACAATAAAGACTTGAATTTCCATAGAATGGTCAGTGATGTACAGAAATCTGTAAAACAAAAAAGAATTGTGAGAGACTGTGGGTGGGTATATTTGTAGACTGCCTGTGCTAAAAAATGACAATACATTTTTAGGCAGAAAAGATCTCTGCAAAGTTTGAAATCTGTTTCTGATTTTGTTTTGTTTTTTATGCATGTTCACTGCAACATTTATTTTAATCAAATAACTGACGTTTAACAAACAGTTCAGTGGTTTTTTTAAAATAGAGGCTCCTATTTACATTTGTGTAGCTTTTTTAATATTTATACATAATGCCTGAACAATCAAATGCAAATTTGTCACCACAAGTGTTGTTATTAGCATTTCTACCTCACTTATACAGTACAATGCAATCCCTTTGCATTCTTCTAAGGAGTATATAAACTAATTTCAAGACAAATGCCTTCCCCTCCCCCATTTCTATTGAATAAATAAATATATATATATATATATATATATATATATATATATATATATATATATATATATATATATATATATATATATATATTAGATAGATAGATAGATATGAGCTTTTTTAATTATTTATTATTTTATTATTTATTATGCTTGAAAACAATGGGAAATGTATTATTACAAAAATTATATGCCTCTTAATTATCAGTTGCAGTATTATGTTCTTAAATCATTATTGTATTAGCTAAATAATGAAAATGAAAATGACTTGTTTTTGAACACAAGATCTCCCTTTCTTCCCATCATACAGTACAAGCAGACTTTGCCCCCCTCAGCTCATAGAGTTAGTGTGAATGTAATAGTATTTATAGTATTTTAGCTTTACAGATGGTCAACACTCCAAGAGTTGTTTGTTTTCAGTGTATAGGAATGAATATTTAGAATATTTAGTAGATTTTCATGTTTTGAAACAAACCAGCTTGTGTGCTGTATAACCATCCACCAATAGAGCTCCTGGAGTTTTAATGTCCAGTGAACACTTATTCCTAGGAATGGGTTTTTTTCCCAAAATGCATTTCCTGTTTGTTACCATCAACTTAAACAGCATTAACGTAACCATTTTTTAAGAATAGTTTTATATTTTTTTAACTATTAAATAATTTCATAGGCATTATGGCAATTTTTGAGTTTGGAAAACCGAGTCTAAACCTTTATGAAACTTTTATTGATAATAATGAGGCTGAAATATTTTTCTCATGTGTAATTTTGGCCCCAAAAGCCATTTTCAAGTTCTGAATCATCACAGTCAGTACATTTAAGAGCCGTTTTCATGATAATTGGATGACATTGCATCATATTAAAATGTCATTGGGCTGAAATGAAGGACCTATCCTAAACCACTTAAAAAAAGACATTGCAAAACCTATCAAAGATATCTATGAAACGGGATAATGACATTAATAAATTGTGTAGCAAAGGGATTACAAAGCTGGTATAAATCATCACAATTTTTAACAAACAGGTTTAAGAGTAGAGATTTAGAAAATATCGGAAGAAAACTTTCCTGATTTTAGCATATAATGAGAATTTCCTGGCAGAGATCCTTGTCGTACTTATGGGAATATGAGGATTCCATGATACATAGCGGAGAAAGCAGTGAACTAAAATATAGAGTTGGTAGTGACTGCAACTTGATAGTTTATAGTACTAGATGACTGGCATCAAATAGTTTTGTGTTTAACCCTTATGCTCACATAAGCATCATGTACTACTATAGTAGTATTTCTGTTGTTGTCCCTTTAAATTAAGTATTTGTTGTTTTAAGCATTTTGTATTTTTTTTTTTAATAGGAATTGTATTCATACATATAAGTGAATAGTCACTTAACTGCAGTCAGTGGCCTAGATTTGGAGTTCGGCGGTAAAAGGGCTGCTAACGCTCCGCAGGCTTTTTTCTGGCCGCACCATAAATTTAACTCTGGTATCGAGAGTTTAATCAAATGCTGCGTTAGGCTCCAAAAAAGGAGCGTAGAGCATTTTTACCGCAAATGCAACTCTCGATACCAGAGTTGCTTACGGACGCGGCCGGCCTCAAAAACGTGCTCGTGCACGATTCCCCCATAGGAAACAATGGGGCTGTTTGAGCTGAAAAAAAACACCTGCAAAAAAGCAGCGTTCAGCTCCTAACGCAGCCCCATTGTTTCCTATGGGGAAACACTTCCTACGTCTGCACCTAACACTCTAACATGTACCCCGAGTCTAAACACCCCTAACCTTACACTTATTAACCCCTAATCTGCCGCCCCCGCTATCGCTGACCCCTGCATATTTTTTTAAACCCCTAATCTGCCGCTCCGTAAACCGCCGCAACCTACGTTATCCCTATGTACCCCTAATCTGCTGCCCTAACATCGCCGACCCCTATATTATATTTATTAACCCCTAATCTGCCCCCCTCAACGTCGCCGACACCTGCCTACACTTATTAACCCCTAATCTGCCGAGCGGACCTGAGCGCTACTATAATAAAGTTATTAACCCCTAATCCGCCTCACTAACCCTATCATAAATAGTATTAACCCCTAATCTGCCCTCCCTAACATCGCCGACACCTAACTTCAATTATTAACCCCTAATCTTCCGATCGGAGCTCACCGCTATTCTAATAAATGGATTAACCCCTAAAGCTAAGTCTAACCCTAACACTAACACCCCCCTAACTTAAATATAATTTTTATCTAACGAAATTAATTAACTCTTATTAAATAAATTATTCCTATTTAAAGCTAAATACTTACCTGTAAAATACATCCTAATATAGCTACAATATAAATTATAATTATATTATAGCTATTTTAGGATTAATATTTATTTTACAGGTAACTTTGTAATTATTTTAACCAGGTACAATAGCTATTAAATAGTTAAGAACTATTTAATAGTTAAAATAGTTAAAATAATAACAAATTTACCTGTAAAATAAATACTAACCTAAGATATAATTAAACCTAACACTACCCTATCAATAAATTAATTAAATAAAATACCTACAATTACCTACAATTAACCTAACACTACACTATCAATACATTAATTAAACACAATTCCTACAAATAAATACAATTAAATAAACTAGCTAAAGTACAAAAAATAAAAAAGAACTAAGTTACAGAAAATAAAAAAATATTTACAAACATAAGAAAAATATTACAACAATTTTAAACTAATTACACCTACTCTAAGCCCCCTAATAAAATAACAAAGCCCCAAAATAAAAAATTCCCTACCCTATTCTAAATTAAAAAAGTTACAAGCTCTTTTACCTTACCAGCCCTGAACAGGGCCCTTTGCGGGGCATGCCCCAAGAAGTTCAGCTCTTTTGCCTGTAAAAAAAAACATACAATACCCCCCCCCCAACATTACAACCCACCACCCACATACCCCTAATCTAACCCAAACCCCCCTTAAATAAACCTAACACTAATCCCCTGAAGATCTTCCTACCTTGTCTTCACCATCCAGGTATCACCGATCCGTCCTGGCTCCAAGATCTTCATCCAACCCAAGCGGGGGTTGGCGATCCATAATCCGGTGCTGAAGAGGTCCAGAAGAGGCTCCAAAGTCTTCCTCCTATCCGGCAAGAAGAGGACATCCGGACCGGCAAACATCTTCTCCAAGTGGCATCTTCGATCTTCTTCCATCCGGAGCGAAGTGGCAGGATCCTGAAGACCTCCAGCGCGGAACATCCATCCGGACCGACGACTGAACGACGAATGACTGTTCCTTTAAGGGACGTCATCCAAGATGGCGTCCCTCGAATTCCGATTGGCTGATAGGATTCTATCTATCCTATAGAATCCTATCAGCCAATCTATAGAATCCTATCAGCCAATCTATAGAATCCTATCAGCCAATCGGAATTCGAGGGACGCCATCTTGGATGACGTCCCTTAAAGGAACAGTCATTCGTCGTTCAGTCGTCGGTCCGGATGGATGTTCCGCGCTGGAGGTCTTCAGGATCCTGCCGCTTCGCTCCGGATGGAAGACCATAGAAGATGCCGCCTGGATGATGACTTCAATCGGATGGAAGATCCTCTTCTGCCCCGCTTGGATGAAGACTTTGACCGGATCATGGACCTCTTCAGCCCCCGCTTGGGCTTGGATCAGGACATCGGAGGAGCTCTTCAGGACGGATCGGTGAACCTGGTATGGTGAAGACAAGGTAGGAAGATCTTCAGGGGCTTAGTGTTAGGTTTATTTAAGGGGGGTTTGGGTTAGATTAGGGGTATGTGGGTGGTGGGTTGTAATGTTGGGGGGGGGGTATTGTATTTATTCTTTTACAGGCAAAAGAGCTGAAATTCTTGGGGCATGCCCCGCAAAGGGCCCTGTTCAGGGCTGGTAAGGTAAAAGAGCTTGTAACTTTTTTAATTTAGAATAGGGTAGGGAATTTTTTATTTTGGGGGGCTTTGTTATTTTATTAGGGGGCTTAGAGTAGGTGTAATTAGTTTAAAATTGTTGTAATATTTTTATTATGTTTGTAAATATTTTTTTATTTTCTGTAACTTAGATCTTTTTTATTTTTTGTACTTTATCTAGTTTATTTAATTGTATTTATTTGTAGGAATTGTGTTTAATTAATTTATTGATAGTGTAGTGTTAGGTTAATTGTAGGTAATTGTAGGTAGTTTATTTAATTATTTTATTGATAGGGTAGTGTTAGGTTTAATTATATCTTAGGTTAGGACTTATTTTACAGGTAATTTTGTTATTATTTTAACTAGGTAACTATTAAATAGTTCTTAACTATTTAATAGCTATTGTACCTGGTTAAAATAATTACAAAGTTACCTGTAAAATAAATATTAATCCTAAAATAGCTATAATATAATTATAATTTATATTGTAGCTATATTAGGATTTATTTTACAGGTAAGTATTTAGCTTTAAATAGGAATCATTTATTTAATAAGAGTTAATTTATTTAGTTAGATAAAAATTATATTTAAGTTAGGGGGGTGTTAGTGTTAGGGTTAGACTTAGCTTTAGGGGTTAATACATTTATTAGAATAGCGGTGAGCTCCGGTCGGCAGATTAGGGGTTAATAATTGAAGTTAGGTGTCGGCGATGTTAGGGAGGGCAGATTAGGGGTTAATACTATTTATGATAGGGTTAGTGAGGCGGGTTAGGGGTTCATAACTTTATTATAGTAGCGCTCAGGTCCGCTCGGCAGATTAGGGGTTAATAAGTGTAGGCAGGTGTCGGCGACGTTGAGGGGGGCAGATTAGGGGTTAATAAATATAATATAGGGGTCGGCGATGTTAGGGGTAGCAGATTAGTGGTACATAGGGATAACGTAGGTGGCGGCGATTTGCGGTCGGAAGATTAGGGGTTAATTATTTTAAGTAGCTTGCGGCGACGTTGTGGGGGGCAAGTTAGGGGTTAAGAAATATAATATAGGGGTCAGCGGGGTTAGGGGCAGCAGATTAGGGGTACATAAGTATAACGTAGGTGGCGGTCGGCAGATTAGGGGTTAAAAATTTAAATAGAGTGGCGGCGATGTGGGGAGACCTCGGTTTAGGGGTACATAGGTAGTTTATGGATGTTAGTGTACTTTAGGGTACAGTAGTTAAGAGGTTTATAAACCGGCGTTAGCCAGAAAGCTCTTAACTCCTGCTATTTTCAGGCGGCTGGAATCTTGTCGTTAGAGCTCTAACGCTCACTTCAGAAACGACTCTAAATACCAGCGTTAGAAAGATCCCATTGAAAAGATAGGCTACGCAAATGGCGTAGGGGGATCTGCGGTATGGAAAAGTCGCGGCTGAAAAGTGAGCGTTAGACCCTTTAATCACTGACTCCAAATACCAGCGGGCGGCCAAAACCAGCGTTAGGAGCCTCTAACGCTGGTTTTGACGGCTACCGCCGAACTCCAAATCTAGGCCAGTATGAGTAGTTATAATAGAAAAGTATTTAAATGTTTTGCTAGATTAATCAATAAAAATAAAAAATGACTTAATTATTTGCAGCATTGAAAAAAAAAAATACCACAATGCAACCTTTTTTTCTGTACTGTATTTAAAGTGAAGGTAAACTTAACCCAACTTGGTCACGTCATATAATATATTTTAAAAAATTAGGCATAGATCAAGAGTCCTAACGCATTTAAAAGTCAGTAGTTAAGAGTTTTTTGGTACAACGCCGTAGCATAAAACTCATAACTAAAGTGCTAAAAAGTAACACCCATAAACTACCTATTAACCCCTAAACCGAGGCCCTCCCGTATCGCAAACACTAAAATAAAATGTTTAACCCCTAATCTGCCGCTGCGGACATCGCCGCAACTATAATAAACATATTAACCCCTAAACCGCCGCACTAGCGCCTTGCAAACACTAGTTAAATATTATTAACCCCTAATCTGCTGTGCCTAACATCACCGCCATCTAACTACATTTATTAACCCCTAATCTGCCGCCCCCAACGTCGCCGCCACTATACTAAATGTATTAACCCCTAAACCTAAGTCTAACCCTAACCCTAACACCCCCTAACTTAAATATAATTACAATAAATCTAAAGAAAATTACTATAATTAACTAAATTATTCCTATTTAAAACTAAATACCTATAAAATAAACCCTAAGCTAGCTACAATATAACTAATAGTTACATTGTATCTAGCTTAGGGTTTATTTTTATTTTACAGGCAAGTTTGTATTTATTTTAACTAGGTAGAATAGTTATTAAATAGTTATTAACTATTTAATAACTACCTAGCTAAAATAAATACAAAAGTACATGTAAAATAAAACCTAACCTAAGTTACAATAACACCTAACACTACACTAAAATTAAATACATTAACTAAATTAACAACAATTAAATAAATTAAATTAGCTAAAGTACAAAACCCCCCCCACTAAATTACAGAAAATAATAAACAAATTACAAGATATTTAAACTAATTACACCTAATCTAATAGCCCTATAAAAATAAAAAAAGCCCCCAAAATAAAAAAAAACCCTAGCCTAAACTAACCTATCAATAGCCCTTAAAAGTACCTTTTGCAAGGCATTGCCCCAAAGTAATCAGCTCTTTTACCTGTAACAAAATATACAAACAACCCCCCCAAAAGTAAAACCCAGCACCCACACAACCAATCCCCCAAATAAATTACTATCTAAAAAAAACTAAGCTCCCCATTGCCCTGAAAAGGGCATTTGGATGGGCATTGCCCTTAAAAGGGCAATTAGCTCTTTTGCGGCCCAAACCCTAATCTAAAAAATAAAACCCACCCAATACACCCTTAAAAAACCTAACACTAACCTCCTGAAGATCGACTTACTGTTCTGAAGATCCGACATCCATCCTCAAGGAAGCGGCAGAAGTCTTCATCCAACCGGGCCGAAGTCCTCAATGAAGCCGGCAGAAGTCTTCATCCAAGCCAGGCGAAGTGGTCCTCCAGACGGGCAGAAGTCTTCATCCAGACGGCATCTTCTATCTTCATCTATCCGACGCGGAGTGGGTCCATCTTCAAGACATCCGACGCGGAGCATCCTCTTCAAACAAAGTCTTCTTACTGAATGACTGTTCCTTTACGTGACGTCATCCAAGATGGCGTCCCTTAGATTCCGATTGGCTGATAGAATTCTATCAGCCAATCCGAATGAAAATAGAAAAAATCCTATTGGCTGATGCAATCAGCCAATAGGATTGAGCTTGCATTCTATTGGCTGATTGGAACAGGTTCTATTGGCTGATTGTGATCTGGTGGAGGTATGCAAGACTGCCAAGCTTCCTGTATAATTGTATGCCTTTTCTAAGTGTAGCAAAAACTGTGGTAATGAAATAAATTTTTCAAAAGACAAATATGTAGCTGGCTGCTGAAGATTGCATAGAGCCATAAATGTTGCATGTGCATCATGAGATACATTTCACCAGCTTTTAGTGCTTGAGATCATCCACAATTGTATATCAAGTTGGAGTTAAAAAAAAAAAAACAGAAAAAGTGAGGCTCCAGTTTTAAGATTCTGCTTGTGCTGATTCCGTATCATGGACTTCTCAGTGAAAAGGGCTCCAGACACTTCAGTAGAGAGCTGGCGAGGCTGTCAATGAAATTCTATAGGTATAAGAAGTTAAGTGATTAAAAATTCTCTCTATATATAATATCATAGAAAGATTTTTTAGACATTATGCACAAAACATTTGATTCCAAGATACTGGAAATGTGTAGATACAACCACTTTTTCACAATTGTACATAGAGGTAGAACATACCCTATCTTTGGAAAATATGCTTTAATTTTATAATGGTAAATTGGACCAATTTACTGTCATACAGTTTTATTGGAACCTGATGAAACAGCTTACACCAATGCCCATTAATACTTTTATATATATATATATATATATATATATATATATATATATACATATTCAGCATCAAATTGTCTACATGCATTACACGTTTCAGTACTTTGCACCGATTCCACCAATGCAGATCAATGTTTACCCAGATTGTAATTTATGACTCTCTCATTCTCTGTTATATATCGTAAAGACTTGTGTTTTTTTTTCTCTATATATAATTTATTTTGGTTACAATTGTACATCTTTGGATGAATATTATCTTGTGACCTGTAACTGACATTATTTTGTATTTTTTTTTTGAAAAATGTAAAAAATAATTTCAATAAATACAATCATTTAAAATTTAAATGGACTTATTATCAGGTAGATTATACGTTTTGTGCTATAGAGGGTATTTAACGAACGCAACAAAAGTTGTGTTATTTCACCCTCCATAGTGCTGCCATTACGAGTTTTGAAAAAGCTGCCTTGTGCGTGCATTATGGTTGCATTGAGCTTAATACCGCACAAAATACAAGCACTGCTTGGATGTGCTCGTGCATGCTTTCCCCATAGACATCAATAGGGAGAGCGTGTTAGGAAAAAAACTAACACCTGCGATCGCGGAATGAAAAGCCCGTAACCCAGCCCCATTGATGTCTATGGGGAAAAAATGTTTATGTTTAAACCTAACACCCTAACATAAACCCCAAGTCTAAACACCACTAATCTGCCAACCCCGACATCGCTGACACCTACATAATGTTATTAACCTCTAATCTGCCACCCCCGACATCGCTGACACCTACATAATGTTATTAACCCCTAATCTGCTGCCTCCGACATCGACGACACCTACATAATGTTATTAACCCCTAATCTGCCACTCCCGATATCGCCGTCACCAAAATAAATCTATCAACCCCTAATCTGCCGCTCCCGATATCGCCGCCACTATACTAAAGTTATTAACCCCTATTTTCCCGCACCCCAACATCACCCACACTATAATAAAGATATTAACCCCTATTTTGCCACTCTCCGACATTGCCGCCACTCAATAAAGCTATTAACTCCTAAACCTCTGGCCTCCCACATCACTACCAATAAATAAACCTATTAACCCCTAAACCGCCAGCCCCCCACATCGCAACAACCTAAATTAAACTATTAACCCCTAAACCTAACCGTAACCCTAAACCTAACCCTCCCTAACTTTAACATAATTAAAATAGAGCTAAACTAAAGTTACAATTATTAACTAAATAATACCTATTTAGAACTAAATACATACTTACCTCTAAAATAAAACCTAAGCTAGCTACAATATAACTCATAGTTATATTGTAGCTAGCTTAGGTTTCATTTTTATTTCACAGGTAAGTTTGTATTTATTTTAACTAGGTAGGACTAGTTAGTAAATAGCTATTAACTATTTACTAACTACCTAGTTAAAATAACTTCAAACTTACCTGTGAAATAAAACCTAAGCTGCCTTACACTAAAACCTAACATTACAAAAAATAAAAAAACACTAAAATTACAAAAAATAAAAAAACCTACCATTACAAAAAATAACAAACGAAATTATCCAAAACAATAAAAATGATTCCTATTCAAATATCCTGTAGGCCCTCAAAAGTAGGCCCTCAAAAGTACCTTTGTAGGCCCTCATAAGTACCTTTTGTAGGCCCTTATAAGGGCCTTTTGTAGGGCATACCCTAAAAAAAAAATCATCTCTTTTTCTAAAAAACCCCCCACCTCCTCACAGTATACAAACCCCCACCCCCCAAACCCACAAAATAAAAATAAAGTAAAACTTAATCTACCCATTGCCCTGAAAAGGGCATTTGTATGGGCATTGCCCTTAAAAGGGCATTCAGCTCTTTTTCTTGCCCTTAAAATGGCATTCAGCTCTTTTAAGAAATGCCCAAACCCTAATCTAAAAAAAACACCCCAAAAAGAAAAAAAAAATACACAAAATAACTAAGGAATTATCCAAAATAATACAAATTATTCCTATTCTAATACTCCGTTTTAAAAAAACAAACAAACCCAAAATAAAAGAACCCTAATCTATAATTAACTACCAATAGCCCTTAAAATTGCCTTTTGTAAGGCATTGCCCTAAAGAAATCAGCTCTTTTTCTAAACATAAAAACAAACACCCCTTAACATTACAAACCCCCACCCCCCCAAACCCACAAAATAAAAATCCTAACTGAAAAAACCTAATCTACCCATTGCCTTGAAAGGGGCATTTGTATGGGCATTGCTCTTTAAAAGGGCATTCAGCTATTTTAAGAAATGCCCAACACCTAATCTAAAAAAAAACACCCCAAAAAACCTTAAACAAACCTAACACTAACCCCTCTTTAGGTATTCACAGTTGCTGAAGTCCCACTTGAACGATCTTCATCCCAGTGGCTCCATCTTCATCCAGGCGGCTCCATCTTCATCCATCCCAGGACGGGCATCTTCTTCATCCCTGCAGAGGGTGAGCGGTTGATGTGCGGAGGCGGAGGTTTAGGCGGAGGTCCAGGCGAAGGTCCAAGGCGGAGGTCCAGGCAGAGGTCCATCGATCCGACATAGAGGTCCTCTTCATGTGATCGTCCACCGCACACTGAGGATTTAAATGCAAGGTACCCCTTTTATACTAGGGGTACCATTGCATTCCTATTGGCTGAAAAATTTAAATCAGCCAATAGGAATAATGGCTGCTAAAATCCTATTGGCAGCTCTCATTCCTATTGGCTGATTTGGAGGCGGAGGCCTGGACCTCCACCTCCACACATCGACTGCTCCACCTCCACAGGGATGAAGAAGATGCCGGTCCCGTGATGGATGAAGATGGAGCCGTCTGGATGAAGATCATTCAAGCGGGACTTCAGCAACTGTGAGTACCTAAAGAGGGGTTAGTGTTAGGATTTTTTTAAGGTTTTTTGGGGTGGATTTTTTTTAGATTTCAGGGCAGGAAAAAGAGCTGAATGCCCTTTTAAGGGCAATGCCCATACAAATGCCCTTTTCAGGGCAATAGGTAGAATAGGTTTTTTTTAGTTTGTTTTTTTATTTTGGGGGCTTGGTTGGGTGGTGGGTTTTACTGTTGGGGGGTCTGTATTTTTTTTTAGGTTAAAGAGCAATGCCCTACAAAAGGCCCTTTTATGGACTATTGGTAGTTTATTGTTGGCTAGGGGGTGTTTTTATTTTGGGGTGGCTTTTGAATTTTGATAGGGCTATTAGATTAGGTGTAATTTTTTTTATTTTGGATAATTTCGTTTGTTATTTTTCGTATTTAGTGTTTATTTTTTGTACTTTAGTATTTTTTTATTTTTCTTAATTTAGTATTTTTTATTTTTTGTAATTGTAGATTTAATTTTTTTAGTAGGGTTCGGTTTTTTTTAATTTGTAATTTAGTTTAGGGGTTAATATATTTATTATAGTGTGGGCGATGTTAGGGTGCGTTGGAATAGGGGTTAATAAGTTTAGTATAGTGGCGACGATGTCGGGGAGAGGCGGAATAGGGGTTAATAAATTTTATTAGTGGCGGCGATGTTGGGAACGGCAGATTATGGGTTAATTACTTTAATATGGTGTTTGCAATGCGTAAGGGCCTCGGTTTAAGTGTTTATAGGTAGTTTATGGGTGTTAGTGTACTTTGTAACACTTTAGTAATGAGTATTATGTAACAGTTTTGTTGCGTAAAACTCATAACTACTGCTCTCAGATGGCAATACGGATCTTGTCGTTATAGGGTGTAACGTAAGCTTTTTAACCTCACTGCAAAACTCATAATGCCAGCGCTATGGAAGTCCCATGAAAAAACGTAATTTTTTTGAGTGCGGGACTGATTTTGCGTTACAGGCTAAAAGGCTTGCGGTATAGCTGTACCGACAAGACTCGTAATGGCTGCGTTGCTGTTTTAACTCTGAAATTACCATTTTTTCAGCATTAAAACATGAACGCACAACTTGTAATCTACCTGTATCTTAATAGTGGCTAACAAATGAGAGACTGGTATATAATTGGATTTTAACTAGAGCAACATCCCTGTGTGGGTGTAAAATTATACTTTAAATCGTATGCACATAACTTTACTTAATGTCTGATTAAATAGGAACAAATGGAAGAGCAATGCAAAATTGTATCCTCCTTAAAGGGACAGTCTACACCTTAGTCATCTTAAAGTCTTACCTTAGATTAAGTTGCAAATAGCCTCCTGCACCTTTTCTATATCATGCAGCAGGAATAGTAAAAAAGTTATTTTAAAATAAATATTGTTTCTGTACACTTTGAAATGTCTGCCAAGCTCCTCCCACTGATGACATAATGATCTGGGCTGCATTTGGCATACAATCACAAAAGCCTCACTTAGTTGGATTCAGCAAAGTTCCTAGATGCAGCCCAGATCGGGACGTCATCAGTAGGAGGAGCTTGGCAGACATTTTAAAGTGTCCAGAAACAATATTAATTTTAAAATAACTTTTTCACTATTACTGCTGTATGCTATAGAAAATGTGCAGGAGGCTATTTAATCTAAGGTAAGACTTTAAGACGACTAAACTATGCTAAAAGCCTATAATGGGTCTCTTTAGTTTTTGCCTTTTTTCAGATAGAAGACAAAGTTATGTGCATGGCGTAAGTGTAAACACTTCTGCAGGGAAGATGATTTGCATATGGAATTCTTTGGTGAATAAACCATCTATATAAATTTAAAGTTACATGTGAAATGACTAAGAACACATTTGTGTAGCTGAGCTGATTGATACTTTCGTCAGATCCTTTTAAATAATTTTTTTCACAAATTTCACATTTTTAAATAATTTTTGATTGCAGTATAACTGGTAGTGAAACTAACAGGTACTTTGCATTGTCGAGGTTTTCTGTTCAACTTCCATAATCGTCCTTTTTATATTTATATGTATATTTATATTTATAAAAGTGAAGCAAAAAATATAAAGGGGAACATTTTGTTTCATGAACAATATTATAAAACAATAGTATAAAATTAAATAAGCATTTCTCATAGAAAGTTAGAAATTACTATGGATGATAAGTAAGCAGCTGCAATACATATTAGTGAACCCATATAATATCTAATGACTAGGGCTCATTGGCTGTTGAGATTTGTTAGATCACACTAAAAAACATGGTATACTTAGTAAATTTTCCATTGCTTATGCATTTGTGTGAAATTTCATTTGATATCACCAGGGTTTCCGTATCCACCATACTACTTGTTTTTATACTGTTATCTGTATTGTTAATGCCTCTCTCTGCACATGTGATGAAATTATGAATAAAATATCATTTGTAAATATTCTTTTGTATTTTTGTTTCCTTTACAGGAAATTCTACTTATTTGGATGACCACGGCCCTCCAGCGCCTAAGGTAATTGTTGCATGTGATTTTCCCTTTCTTATGTAAACATTGACTTATGCTGAAGCAGCTCCCTCTTTTCACTACGACAGCGATGGTCTCTCCAGTATCTCTTGGTCCTTTTGTTATTGTATGTAGTCATTCACAATCGCTCACTCATCTCTACTAAGTGAATGTTCAATACTCAAAACAATGTGATTGGGCATAAAAGGATAAACAATGAGTAATAACTGTGCAAATAAGTCCCAAAAATTTTAATTGCTTGAAGATTCTAAAGACTGCACCTCCAATAAATAATAAACTGCAATAGGGAGGTCCTGTGATGAAATATGGCATTAAATATATTAATATGTAATGTACTCACATGCTCCAGAGCTTAACATCAAACTCTAGATTTAAAGGCTCATTGAGACGTAGAGGCCTATTTAACAACGGTCTTTTGGACCTGATCCGACAGTGCGAATTAGGTCCGCAAGACCTCGCTGAATGCAGAGAGCAATCCGCTCTCCGCTCTCTGTATTCAGCATTGCACCAGCAGCTCACAATAGCTGCTGGTGCAACACGGCCCCCTGCAGACTCACGGCCAATGGGCCGCCAGCAGGGAGGTGTCAATCAACCCGATCTTACTCGATCAGGTTGAATTGTGGCGATTCCTGTCCGCCTGCTGAGAGCAGGCGGACAGGGTTATGAAGCAGCGGTCTTTAGACCGCTGCTTCATAACTGCTGTTTCTGGCGAGTCTGAAAACTCACCAGAAACACGGGCCCACAAGCTCCATACGGAGCTTGATAAATGGGCCTCATTGGGACAAATTTATGATTGTGCGAGAGGACATGATCCGATATAGCGGATCATGTCCGTTGCACATCTATAAATGCCGACAGCATACACTCTCAGCATTTATCATTGCACCAGTAGTTCTTGTGAACTGCTGGTGCAATGCCGCTAGCAGGATGTGTCAATCAACCCGATCGTATTCTATTGGATTGATTTCTGGCGATTTCTGTCCACGGCCTCAGAGCAGGAGGACAAGTTATGGAGCAGCAGTCTTTAGACTGCTGCTTCATAACTTCTGTTTCCGGCGATAAGTTGCGGTATAATGGCTCAGAAGGTAAGTCTCCGCCCTCACAGCTAGGCACACACACAGTCAGATGTCACTGTGATTAAATGAATCTGAGTCTCCGGTCACTCGTAGTCAGACTGGAGTAGTCGCACATGAGATAGTAAGCGGGCAGCGGGTGAGAGCAGCAGCAGCAGCTCCTTCACACACAGGGAAAGCCGACAGTTCACTCTTCTAGACTTTTGTTTGCCACGTTTGGACCAGTGCATTTTATATTATTCCAAATATAACATCAATTCTGTTTTACACACAAGAAAAAAATAATTTTACTTGTTTTCTGATGAAAATAATTGAAATTAGGTCTCATAAGTCATGCATATTTGTCATCTTTCATTAAGAAATCTGTTTCATGCAGCTTTCTCATATTTATGTTGTTTTAATAATGCAGTATGTATATACTGTGCATACCTCCAAACCCTTCAGGTGGCAAAAGATAGAAATATTGATCTTGATGTCAGCCAAAAGCAATATTGATAATTACTGATATAATATAATGTCCCTTGCAAAAAAAGTTCATTATAAATATACTGAATACTAACTGGTCTCTATTAGCATTATGTAAAGCAGGGTAATCTTAGTGTCTTACATTGCCCTAAATTCTAATATATCAGCTACATCATCTCTTTATTATTTATATTGCTATTCAAAAATTGTTAGTAAGATTTAGACAGTATTCAAATTCATCTACTTCACTATTAACTGATCCTGTTACTGTTTTTGATATACATCACAGATAAGTGTCACAACATCTGTTTCCTACTTTGCAATAATGTGTACAGAATTATATTTTTAATCTGTTTAGGCAATAATTCTCAATAAAACAAACATATCCTGTGGCGATTCCACATTCTGCATCACAGAGTGCTACATTTAAGAGAAGGCACTGCACTATATTGACGGCGCCTCTTCCAACTGATGACTAAATGGAATAGATGCAAAATCTAGATGCAAAGTTTGCTATTGGGTCATATAATAGGAGCCATTAACTTTGTCATATATCCAGAATTAATAAGTGTTTCTATATGTGAAATTGTCACGTCATAGGTTGCCACCATTGTCAAAGTTACTGTCATTTGTGGAGAAAATCGCCTGGTTGCTTGCTGAATAAGAGTAGGGTTACTTTTGAGTTCCAGATATAAAACAATTGTTTGTGTAAGAACAGTACCTAGCACGTTCCAAGCATTTTATCTTTAAACAAATTTTATGTGTTATGTCCAGCAAAAGGGTTAAACAGGGTGCACACAGCATGCTCCTGTTTTCCTTTAAAAAAGGATAAGCCAATCAGTGAAAGGCACACATAAATATGCTACAATCGCCATCCATATATTTATGTTGAGCAGCATGAGGGTGTTGCAGGAGTACAACTTTGATTGTGTATTTAGCCCCTAACAAATGTTAAAAGAAGGCTTTAAATGAACATGAAACATGTTTTTTCCTGATCCAGATAGAGCATACAATTTTAAACAACTTTCCAGTTTATTTTGATTTTGAAATGTGGCATTTTCTCTTGGTAGCCATTGTTGAAAAGCATGCCCCATGTAGGCTCATGAACAGATATTGCAGTAAAGGGAGCTAGCTGCTAATCGGCGTCTGTGTCTGTATGCATCTTGTCACTGGCTTAACTGATGTGTTCAGCTAGCTCCCAGTAGTGCAATGCTGCTCCTTTAAAAAAGGATACTAAGATAATGAAGCAAAGTTGATAGTAGGGAATACATTAGAAAGTTTTTTTAAATGTTCTGCTCTGAATCATGACAGAAAAAGTTTGGGTTTCATGTCCCTCTAATTTAAAAATAAAATGCTTTAATAAAATTAAAGGGACAGTAAATTCAAAATTAAACTTTCATGATTCAGATAGAACATGCAGACTTTTAAGAATCCAACAATTAAACCTCTATCGGGTTCATATGTTTATCTGGCTCTGATACTAGCCAGTGCCTCACCACCCACTGACCCCACCGCAGGTCACTGGAGGTGGGAGTCAGGTGGGAGGGTAATCCCTATATAACAATGATAACACCCTTACCAGCTAACTAAATAACGCCTTCACTGCTGGGAATTGCAGAAATGTGGTACGAAGCTGCAATTAGAGGCCTTCTTATTACTATAAAGCAATGCTAAAGTCATGCAAGAATCTCTGAGAAGCTTTTATGACCATTTATGTTTTGACTGCAAAAGCAGAAATTCCAATGAGAAACCCAAAGTTTTGGAAACAGTTAAAAATGTGACTTATATGATTGCATTCACATCAAAATTTTGGCATGAAATATACCAAAATGGGCCTAGATCAATGTCTTAAGTTGTCTACTCATATATAGTGTTGATAGATTAATACAAAAAAAGCAAGGCTCTATTTCTGTTTAAATTCATTGATTGCAGAAGTGATAAAAATTCTGTGGTATTTGGCCAAGATTTTCTCTGAAATTGTAGGTAGCATAGGATTTAAAACTCAAACTAAATTCAGCTTTGTTTTCCACCTCAGCATGAACTGTATCAATTTATTTTGGCAACAAACACAGCTATGGCTGCCTGCACACTAATATATTCTTTAAGTTTGATAAAGCACTATGGGCTAGATTATGAGTGGAGCGCTATTTATCGCTAGCGCACAAACTTCGCTCAACTTCGGCTCTTTGCATGCATATTACAAGTGAAAAGAAAAGATTATTCACTTGCACATTAACCTGAAATGTGCAAAGAGCTTGTTAGAATATTGTGACTGATAGACTTCAATGGAACCCATACACATGTGCTAACCCAAATTGCCATAAGCCCACTACTGTAATAACCCCTAAACCACCACATAGCCCCCCTCAAAGTAGCCCCCCTACACTATTAACTCCTAAACTGCCACGTAGCCCACCATCAAGTAAATATGTGCATGATCGAAAAATTTGTTTCGGTTCGGATCGATTCGGAGGTTTTCGAATTTCGTTTCAGATCGATTCGAATTCGGAAAACTTCAAATGAATTTGTTTCGGATTCGTTTTGGATTAATTTGGATTCAAAAAAATTCGGCTGGATTCGGTTCGATTCGGTTCGAATTTCGGTATGTGTGCTGTGTATTAGACTAGTATTATGTACTGTATATTAGGTGTAACCCATAGCAGAGTGATATGACCTAATATACTGTACAATACTAGTGTAATCCATGTCCATCCGAATTTACCGAATAAATCTGAACTAATTCGGATTTATTCGGTAAATTCGGCAGTATTTTCATTCGGAAATTCGGTTCGATACGACTCTCCGAATTTGCAGAATTTGCAGAATTTCCGAATCGAACCGAACCGAATTGCACATGTCTACCATAAAGTATTCCACTACACTATTAACCTTTAAACTGCCATAACCCCATCACAAATTACCCCTTTACACATTTAACCCCTAAACCACCACAATCCCATATCAAAATACCAATCTACACTATTAACCCCTAAACCGCCACAACCCCGATCGCAAATTACCCACTAACTTCTAAACCCCCTAACAGATAACCTCCCAAACACCCCTAACCTAACACCCCCTAAGTTAACACCGCAAAAAATCTAAAATTACCTTAGAAACACAAAACGTACCATTACAGAAAAAAAACAAATGACCAAAAATAAAAAAACACACAGTTATGCCTATTCTAAAACTAAAAGCCCACTTAAAAAAAAAAAAAAAAACACCTGAAAATAAAATAAAATCTACACTAATACTAAAAAAACGATAGCATGAGCCCTTAGAGGGGCTTTTTGTAGAGAATTGTCCTGAAGGATTAAAGGGACAGTAAAGTCAAAATTAAATTTATATGATTCCGATAGAGCATGTAGTTTTTAATAAAAACTTTCCAGTTTACTTCTATTATCAAATCTGCTTCATTCTCTTGGTATATTTTATTGATGAGCAAAACTAGGTAGACTCATAAGAGCTCAGGAGTGTGCACGTGTCTTTGGTACTGTATGGCAGCAGTGTATTGCAACATTATTTGTAGCTTTGCATTCCAGTGTTGCAAAACATTGCTACCATAGAGTACTTATGACACATGCACACTCCTGAGCTCTTATGAGCCTACCTAGTTTTAATCTTCAATAAAAAACACCAAGAGAACAAAGCAAATTTGATAACAGATGTAAATTGGAAAGTTGTTTAAATTTGCATGATCTATTTAAATCATGAAAGTTAAATTTTTACTTTTACTGTCGCTCTAAGCACTTTTTCACAAAAATAAATACTACCCCATTCTACAATACAAGTAACCCCTCACCCCCCAAAAAAAGGCAATTTAAAAATCCTACTCTAAACATTGGCCTGGTTGGGCATTAGCATTAGAAGAGCATTTGGTAGGGAAGTGCCTTAAAGCTCTTTTGCTGCCCAAAACCCCCACCAAAAAAACCCCCTATTCTAAAAATAAAAAACCCCACCCAAAAAAAGCCCAGCACTAAACCCCAAAGATGGTACTCAACAAACTTAAATCTGGCTCCTACATAATCGCCTCTTCTATCCTGGCGGTGGCGGTCCATATTCATCCATCTTCTTATCTTCAGATCTTTATACGGTTACCCACCACACAATGAATTTTGAATGCAAGGTACCCCATTTATATAGAAATACCATTGCATTCCAATTGGCTGATTTTCATTTTTAAATTCAAATCAGTCAATAGATTGAAAGTTTTTTCTATTGGCTGATTTAAATTTGATAATCAGCCAAAAGGAATGCAAGAGCACCCCTATACAAAGTGGGTACATCGCATTCGAAATTCAGTGCTCGGCAGGTGACCGCATGAAGAGGATGTCGGGGACGGAAGATCTGAAGATAAGAAGATGGATGAAGATGGACCACCGCTGCCGAGATGAAGATGGACCACCCCCGTCCGGATGAAGTTGGACCACTGCCGCCGGGATAGGAGAGGAGCACCACAGTTGGCAACCAAATATCCTTTTCAGGGCAATTTTTACAGTAATTTTTTTTTTAGATAGGCTTTTTTGTAGGGAGGCGTGAGGTTACTTGTATTGTAGAATGGGGTAGTGTTTATTTTTGTGAAAAAAACCTTAATCACTTTAGGACAATTCCCTACAAAAAGCCCTTATAAGGGCTATTGATGTAGTTTATTTTAGTGTTAGTAGCGTTTTTTATTTTGGGGTGTTTTATTTTTAAGTGGGGCTTTAGTTTTAGAATAGGCATAACTGTGTTTTTTTATATTTGGTAATTTGTTCTTTCTGTAATGGTATTTTTTTATTTTCTGTAATGGTAGGGTTTTTTAAGGTAATGTTAGTTTTTTTTTGTTTTGGTAACTTAGGGGGTGTTAGGCTAAGGGTGTTGGGATGGTAGGTGGTTAGGGGGTGCTTTGCCATGGGGGTTGTGGTGGTTTAGGAATTAATGGTATAGTGTTGCCTTTTAGGGGTTAATAGTGTAGAGGGGTGGTGTTTTCCAGTTTATGGGGTTAATAGTGTAGTGGGGTATTTTGCAATGTGGGGGTGTGGCAGTTGAAGGGTTAATATGGCAGAGAGGTACTTTGCAATGTGGGTGTGTTGCGGTTTAGGGGTTAATAGTGTAGTGGAGTACTTTGCAATGTGGGGTGTGGCATTTTAGGGGTTAATAGTGTAGAGGAGTACTTTGCGATGTGGGGATGTAACAGTTTAGGGGTTAATAGTGTAGATTAGTTCAACTGTTTCCTCCAGATAAACTTTTTACACAAACTTTCAGGTTGCATAAAAAGTTTGAGCGTTAAATGCGATTGCGTTTGAGAGATCGCATTTATTTTAATTTGTAATACGACCGGACATTGCTGCTAAACACTGCCCATAGAAAATATGGGGAGCGTAATTTACCTCAAGTTTGCACTGCAATGCAATGACGAAACTGGCTTCCTCCAATCCAGCCGGGCATCATGAGATGGACGCTCTGGGGTGCAAGCCATGATTGGAGGAAGCCGGTTTTGTCATTTCTGACGTCAGTACAGAGAAACTGAGGCTGGGGATCGGCGATCCGGCTTTGCAGAAATAAAAGGTAAGTATTTCTACAAATCCGGTGCGATGTAAATTTTCATCAATGAAAGTGCCCCTGTTTTTAAAAGTATTTTTAAAAACCGGGCACTCATTGCTGAAAATTGACATTCACTTTAATACATCTACAGATATAAAGCTTCAATGTCAGATTATAATTAAAGTGATGGTAAATCCGAGCATTTAAAAAACACTAGGATTTAACATCACTAAAAATAAACTGTGGTTTCAGTCATCAGTTACTAAAATGAAGGTGTTAAACTCACCCGGTACCAATGAGGTGACATGACATGCATGTCTATTGGTTTAGAGGTGGAAACGTCACATCATTGAAGAAGAGCGGGTGAGTTTAACACCCATTTTTTAGTAACTGGTGACTGAAACTACAGTTTTTTTTAGTGATGGTAAATTCTAGCTTGGATTTACCATCACTTTAAGTTGTTTCATTAGAATAGAGCTGCCAATTTCTTTATGGACGGCATGCTCTGAATTTTGCTTGTTTTTTTCTGTATCAGTTGAAAATCAAATTTAAAATGATGATAAATTTGTACTGAATAATCTTAAAACAACTGACATTCAGATACAATTTACTTTTATAGCTTTTTTAAAACTCTCAGCCAGCAATTTGCCACTGCAGCCTCTGAATGACAGCACAATTTTGCTTTAAAAAGAAAACATTCTTGCATTATAGTGTGTTTCAATGCTTTTAACTGCATATACAAAGAAGGATAAATTGCACACATTAAAGATTGATTTTGTTTTTAGAAAAAAATGGGTTATTGAAAACATAGTTCCAACATTTGCATTGTTAATATAGATAAATCAAAGTTATGTACAAAAGGGAAAAAAACTATAGCAGGAATAAAAATGTTAACTAACGAGAGAAAAAAAAAAAGAACATTTAAACTTAACAGTCAATTCTAGAGCTTTCTTAAACATTAGTTCCAAAGTAAAGTCAAGTTGTAGGTCTAAAGTGGAAAAATAAAGATCCTGACTGTCAAGTTAAAGGATTACTTTCTGTTATAATTTTTAAGCTAAACAACCAACATATTAAAGTTAATAAACATTAATTAAAACCTACTGACCTATATTTTCTCCAAAACGAAGTTTCAAAACGTTCTAAAAGTTATATCTTTTATTCGCCGATGATGTCACGTTATCCTGCCCACTATTTTCAGCACTGCATGTTCAAAATACTTAAACCAATAACTTTGTGTTTAAAGCGCCATTTTGAAACCTAGGTATTGTAAACGGATTGGTACAGAGCAAAGAATACCCACGGAGTGGGTTTGGAAAACAATTAAATTTGCAGACAAGATTTCTGATATACGGTAGAGATATGTTAATGAAATGCTATTGATAAAAAGCGTATTTGGGGTAGTTAGTTAGTAACAGGCATAGAAAATATTTACTTACAGTGGCCCTTTAATTTACAATGAATAAACCCTGTAAAACCTCACATCTTTCAAAATGACCATAAAGAGGGGCAAGGCAAAAGAACGTGCTCAAGGATCTACAGAACTACATAAAATTTACTAGTGAACTGCTGGTGCAATACCGCCCCCTGCAGATTCACGTCTAGCAGGGGGTGTCAATCAACCTGATCGTATTTGATAGGGTTGATTTCTGTCGATGTCTGTCCGCCGCCTCAGAGCAGGCGGACAAGTTATGGAGCATCGGTTTTTAGACCGCTGCTTCATAACTTGTGTTTCTGGCGAGCCTGAACTCTCACGCAGAAACAGGGGCATCAAGTTCCATACGGAGCTTGATAAATATGCCCCAATGACTTGAGCATTTAATAAATGTCCATTTGGTCTGAGAGAATATAGTGTTAGAGTTCTTGTGTTAAATTATGTTGAACCTGGGCTTTCCAACCTTTAAGGGAAGGGGCCTTTGACTTTTTACATTAAACACTGATTTTATTCATTTCAAATATAAATGACATCTTTATGGAAAATTGTAATATCTACTTGTTTATCAATCATGCAGAACGTCCACTGATTAACTTTATTTTTCAATTTAGTAAACAATAATGCCATCCAGTTTAATAGGGAATGGAAATCTAATTATATGGATATGCACAAGTATTACCCTTAGCCAAAGATACAATGTAATGCAAAACAAGGCCTCCGGCTTAGTTGCTTGATAACTGTAATCAGCTTAGCACTGTGTGTCAAGCAAGGTGAGGTTGTGAGTGACAGCACTGTCATTGTATTCATTTGATCAACATGTGTGTCCCTGATCACCCTGATGCTCCAATCAGCAGCCCCGTAAAGCTTTAGAATAGACTCTAGTAGAGTAAAGAAGGTGTCTATGTCAGAATACAAATAAAGCAAAAACAGAATGTATATTGGAATCCCTATTTATATGTTTAAACAATTCAAAGGAAGGTAATTTGCAGAAAGAGCTTCTTTGTCAGCACATTTGTTCTGGAAATAGGATACACATGTCACAGCTGTAAGGTGTAAATCAAATGCATGTGTCTGGTTTAGAAATATAAACAGCACGTTTTGGCTGTACCTTTAATGGCCTAAAGAGAATATCTTTATCTTGAGTATAGTTACGCTTCTGTCCCAGATCCCAACAGTCATCCCAAAATATCCTGAATTTTATGGATGCATAGAATAGTGGTGACTGTTACAACTAATATCTTTGCTTGGTGTGAGGCTGAGCCCCATAAAACCACCCAAGTTCCTGGTAACTGGAATTGACACAACCCACCCCATAAGACCCAAACAATGCTACCCTGATCACCTAAAGCCTAAGCAATTAATTCCTGGTCCAAGTGTTATCTAGAAAGAAATCGTGATGTATGCTGGAGTCATAGCTAGACTGAAATTGACTATAGTTACTAAGAATGTATAGTGGTCGTGCTTAGAGTTCAGTGTTTGTATACTGAAGTTTGATCTCTGTTGAAGGTGTTTCATCTGATATGAGAAATGGCCTAAAAGGTGGTAGAATAAAGACTAGTAGGCAGGGCCGCCATCAGGGGGTGACAGGGGTGACTCCTGTCAGGGGCCCAATGGGCTAGGGGACCCCATGAGGCAAGAACTTAAAAAAAAATAAAAAAAAAAATTACAATTTTGGCAGCCACCAGTGGGTACTACAGCAGAGTGCTAATTGAGCATGGGAAATATTATTACAACTTTTTAAGCTAAGCTTAAAGATAGAGAAGTGCGCCCGTAAAGGCTAAAAGTATCACAACACCAATATAAAAATAACCATATATATTTAATAAAATACAATGTGAATACAAAATAAAAAGGGACGTCTCCCTATACTGTAAATGTCGACAAGTGAACTATAGTTATTAAAAGCGGAATAGAGGGATAAAAGCAAGTAAAAAGTTATTATTCTTTGAACGTTCATAAAGCTTTAGAGGAATAAGAGCCAAGCAATCTTGCACAGTTCCTGCTATATATACCAAAGTTCATATATGGCATCTAGTTCATATATGTTGACAGTAGGGCTGTCCGTATACTGTCAACATATATAAACTAGATGCCATATATGAACTTTGGTTATTATATTTCATAAGTGCCTAAGTGGTTTACCTACGAGTGTTCCTCCTTGCCTTGATACCATTACCGCCCTGTGTAAGATACACACGCTGCACAAACAGGACACTGTGCACGATCATCAGACCCATGATCTAGCAATAATCTAGCAGGAACTGTGCAAGATTGCTTGGCTCTTATTCCTCTAAAGCTTTATGAACGTTCAAAGAATAATAACTTTTTACTTGCTTTTATCCCTCTATTCCACTTTTAATAACTATAGTTCACTTGTCGACATTTACAGTATAGGGAGACTTCCTTTTTATTTTGTATTTACATTGTATTTTATTAAATATATATGGTTATTTTTATATTGGTGTTGTGATACTTTTAGCCTTTACGGGCGCACTTCTCTATCTTTAAGCTTAGCTTAAAAATTTGTATGTATGGTTCCTTGATAACATAACAGGAATTGTGTCTTTAGATAAGTGTTTAGTACCCTCTCCTAGCGCATCTAATCTTTCAATTGTAATTTAAATATTATTACAAGGAGTAAAGTATTAGCATTTGAGAGGATTTATGATTGTGCACTATACCACTACGCGCAGTGTGAGACAGACTTGGCACTTTGTTTGTAGAGTGTGTGTCTGAGTCAGACGGCTGATCACTTTCATTTGCAGAGGAGGTAGGACTTACTTAGCAAATGTTTTTTATTTCTTTGTGCAATTTAAGATTGTAACTTCAGTGTGGTAGTAGTTGTATGGTGGGGCCAGGGGTCCATAAAAACACATTTTTTTTAGTAGCAGTGTATTTATGATTATTTGACAATGCTGTAGAAATTCTATATTTAAAACCATGCAGAAATGTTTCCTCCTCAATACACAAATTATATATATTACATTCCAGTTTACTGCCCCTTTATGCAAGGACTTTACAGATACAATGAGGCATTTTATCTAAGATTTTTACATCTGCATAACATGTTATACACTCAGACTAAGATTGCTCAGTGTTGGAAATGAGACAGGTTAACTTAAAACTGTTCAGTTTACTCTACAGCTGACTTAATTTTGAAATGCATACCAACAAGCTTAAATCCTGCATTTAACCAGATCTAATGGTATGAGTACCACAGCTTATGGTTTCACCAAGACCATATAGAGTACAGCATTTTCAAAATCCACAAGTACAGCTGACAGATGGGAACATCTGTACACTATATTTGAAGTGGTGCTCTTGGTTGGGGAAAATATCAAACAAACATATATCAACCTTTTAAAAGTACTTTTCTTCATCTAGCCATCTACACAGATCATTAATGTACAATTTTGAATTCACAGAATTATTTTTGTTTGCACATTTACAAATATGATTCTTTAAAAAGTGATCTCTTAATTTCTGCATTTTTTTTATCATGCATGTCACACACTGTTGATATAGGGGATGCAAGGTACATAAATGTTTCCTCCTGTGGGTGTCTGTATTTATGTCTTTGTGGTTTGGTTTGTGTCTCTATGAGTGTGTATGTATTTTTTTTCTGTTGGTATCTCTGTGAGGGTGTGTATGTATCTTTGTGCATTTTCTGTGGATGTCTGTGAGGGTGTGTGCATATGTCTTTGAGCTTTTTCTATGGGTGTCTCTGTGAGGGTGGGTGTGTGTTTGTATTTGTGTATTTTCTCTGGATGCCTCTGTGAGGGTGGGTGTGTATGTCTGTGTTTTCTGTGGATGTCTCTGTGAGGGTGTGTGTGTGTATGTAAGTCTGTGTTTTCTGTGGATGTCTCTGTGAGGGTGTGTATTTTCTGTGGATGTCTCAGTGAGTGTGTGTGTATGTCTTTCTGTGCTTTCTGTGGGTGTTTATGTGTGTCTGTGTGTATGTCTTTGTGTGTTTTCTGAGGCTGTCTCTGTTGGTGTTTCCTTGGGTGTATGTGCAAGTTTGAGTTTGTGTGTGTCCATTGTCTGATCCTTTTTAGGACATTTTGACCTTACTACTGATTATTCACATCTTTCTACAGACTTTGAGACAAATGAGACCTTTCCGATCTACCATTTAACCTTTAAATTATTGTTTAGGCAGTTCAGGGCCCTTCCTTTCAGCCACTACATGCTGTTGTCATCATTTAGTTGGCATCTTCCTTTACAAAAATATAATCAGAACTCCATATTTTGTTTTCTAAATCTCCTTTTTTTTACAAAACTGTAGTTTACCTCATTACTTGTCAGGTCAATGTAAACAAGTGCTAAGTGTTTGTTTGGGTGTCTGTGTCTGAGTTTCTTTGTGTGTTTGCTAGAGTGTCTATATGTGAATCCTTATGTGTGTGTGTGTGTTTCAGTGTATGTTACTACCTTTACAACATTTCCAAGTTTAAATAGACACTTAAGAATAAAGTGCATATACGTTTTAGTCACTTGGTCAAAAATTGCACATGTCAAAGGAGGGGGGTTCCTGATCAATGGTTAAGTCAGGGGCCCCAAAATTTCTAGTGGCGGCCCTGCTAGTAGGTATTTATAAAAGGTGTTGGGTGTATAGAAAGATACAAACAAATGAAAATGTAAAAAGATATGTAAAATGTTACATGTATAATACCCCTGACATTTATTTTGTTTTATTAAAAGAATAGAAAAGTCAAATTCAGGTAGAACATGTCATTTTAAGACACAATTAAATTCACTTCTATTTTCCAATGTGCTTCGTTTTTTTGGTATCCCTTGTTGAAAAACAATACACACATATCCTACACTAGTGTGAGCTGGCTGCTGATTGGTGCCTGCACACATTTGTCTCTTGTGATTGGCTAACTAAATGTCTGCAACTAGCCACCAGTAGTGCAATGCTGTTCCTTCAGCAAAGGATAACAAAAGAATAAAGCAAATTTGATAATATAGGTAAAGTGGAAAGTTGTTTAAAATTGTATGTTCTTTACAAATCATGAAAGAAAATGCTGCGGTTTCCTGTCTGTTTAAGAAAGGTATTAATTCTATCACACAAAACATTCTCTATAATAACATTATTAGTCTGTAGTTTGGATTAATATGATCAAAACATTGAAATTGGTATTCAAGGTCATTATGCTGATTTAAATGTATATTATGTATATTAAATATATATTTTGTATATGTACAAATATGTGTACATTGACATAAAATTAAATCAAAGTGAAATCACCATTAATGTAATTTAGATCCAGACAAATAGTTAATATGAAGTACATTACTGGAGCAGATTATATTGTATGTTGTTTACAAAAATGGTAGTTGAGACATTGGGGCCTATCTAGCTTGATGGCCCGTGTTTCTGGCGAGACTTCAGACCCGCCAGAAACAGCAGTTATGAAGCAGCGGTCACAAAGACCGCTGCTCCATAACCTGTCTGCCTGCTCTGAGCAGACGGAGAGACATCACCGGAAATCAACCCGATCGAGTACGATCGGGTTGATTGACACCCCCTGCTGGCGGCCCATTGGCAGCGAGTCTGCAGGGGACGGCATTGCACCAGCAGCTCTTGTGAGCTTCTGGTGCAATGCTGAATACGGAGAGCGTATTGCTCTCCGTATTCAGCGAGGTCTGATGGACCTGATCCGCACTGTCGGATAAGGTCCGCCAGACCTTGTTAAATAGGGGCCAATGAATATACTTCCAGGAGTGATGGTTCAGTTACTTTGAAAATGGAATTCTGTTACAGAAAACTTAGAATTTCCTGAAGAGATTTTGAATGAAACTGTTCATTAAGTCTAAAACGTAACAGTTTACATAGCTCAGTAAATGCTTTCTCTGAGTATTATAAATATTGTCATTAGTTTGGATTATTCTTCATGATTTTTTTTTCATCTGTTTTATTGTGGTCAAGTAGATAATATGCAGACTGAAATGCAACTTGTATTGTCTTATTTGATTATGTTTTTGGCTACTTAACCCCTTGAGTGCTAATGACAGCTCTGAGCCATCACAAATTGTCTTAGTCAGGTGCTAATGATGGCTCAGAGCCGTCACTAGCACTCTCCTACTTTGAGGGAGATCTGGGGGCTCCCACCGGCTCCTACCCCGGTGATCGGGCCAGCATAATGACAGGCATCGCCAGGGCTTCACGTTACGTGCGGTGATGTCACATGCAATGATGTGATGACATCACCGCGCAACTTTATTTAACATTAACAATGTTAAATATAGGAGCAGGGGGCATGCTGCTTAGAAGCTTGTATCTCAGGCATCTAAGCAGCTACAGACCCCCAAGACCCACCATTGGAAAGGAAAGGTAACCCCTTGATCCTATATATGTTTATATTCACAATAATAATTGTACTAATTTTATGTATACACTAATTGCCTGATATCATACTTTAGCCTGTAGGTGCTCCTATTATTTGTCTATTATATCTATTTCCCGTAGATCGTCTAAGGTGATCTAAATAGTGAGATTGTATGTTCATTCTGCCGCTGTTTACTATACTCCTACAACATGCATTTGTGTACAATATATATCTTTACCTATATATAGATGATTATATGCTATAGTATGACTAATATAAGGTTCAGACTACTATTATTATTTAATTAATGAAGTAATATAGAATTATTTTTATTATTCATTTTACATTTTGAATAACATGTTTTAACTGCAGGAGTTTTTTCTTTTTACTCATGGTTTTAATCTTAGGAAATACAAGTTATATTTGACTATATTAAGTAATATAGATTTATTTGTATTATTCATTTAGTCAGATATTGGGTAATTCTATGATTATCCGGGTAAAACTGACATTACCCAGCAGCTGTGGGTAAAGCCCGATGTAAGACCATACATCAGGCTTTACCCGGGTAATCCTAGGGGTGTATGCCAGAGGATCGACGGGGCCCCCCTTCAACACACCAGGCAGAGGCAAAAACAAATAGTGTACATGGGCTTTATCCAGAAGTATTGGGGTAATCCAAGAGGGGTTTATCTGACTTTACCCGTAACATATTAATAATATATAAAATTGTGCATCAAAATCTTTTGGCAGGAAAACCCCCTGTGATGCCCATAAATAATTGTTTTTCACTTAGGGCAGCTGAGATGTTTGGCGCTATGTGTTTTGGTATATATTAGTGACTTTCTCAAAGCCACAAAAAGGAAAGATTTCGTTATTAGACCTCAGTGTTTGGAAAGGAAACTCATTTTTTAAATTCTTTTATTGCCGTATAAAAGTCAGCCCAATAAATGAGTTCTTAGCTGTTTCTGAAATAAACTGCCAGGATATAACCTTATGGCAATTACTTCTCCTTTTCTGGTATATTAAACAATGTTATATTCTCTCTAGAATTGCAGAGCTGTTTTCAACATTCTACAAAGCCTCTGTTTACTGTATACTTTGCTTATAACAATATGATACATTGTTGCCAAAAATGAAATATGTATTGATAATTTCCATAAACTTCTAATTATTTTCCTATACTAGGAGAGAGAAAATGTTTTAGTCTTAAAGGGATGTGAAACCCAAAAAGGTTATTTTGTGATTCAGACAAAGCACACCATTTTTTAAAAAAAAGTTTCAAATTTGCTTTTGTTATGAAATGTGCTTTGTTCCCTTTAGTATTCTTTGCTGAAGAGATACCTAGGTAGGTGTCTGGAGCAGTACATGGCAGACAGGGCTGGATTTGTAGACCAGGTGCCTGTAGGCACCAAATTCTGAAGCACCCCCCTGTACTCCCCGCCCACTGTTCACCTCTGTGCCAGCGACCTTAACTAAGATGGCCGCTGCCAGTGAAATAACAGCACCATGCATGTGCAGTGGCTATCTTTGTTAAGGCCACTGCAAGCATTGCTCATGTGCGGGGGAAGTTGGATTTGCAGTGCTGTTATTTCACTGTCGGAGGCCATCTTAGTTAAGGTCGCCAGCTATTTATAATAGCCTACTCTGCCTTATCATAAATCTGGCCCTGATGGCAGGAAATGATGCTTCCATCTAGTGCCCTTGCACATGGATAACATTTGTGCAGAACTCCTATCATAAGGTGTTCTAGACACAAGTACGCTCCTGAGCTTATGACCCTCATTTTAACAAAAAATACCATGAGAATCAAGACATTTTGATATAATAAGGAAATTAGAATGTTGTTTAAAATTGTATGTTCTTTCTGAATCATAAAAGAAAAAATGTTGGGTTTCATGTCCCTTTAAAGAGCATTTCCAATTCACTTAATTCTTTGAAAATCAGGTATGTAGGTTCAGGAGTGTGCACGTGTCTGAAGTACTATATGACAGTAGTTTAGGAAAAATACTTTTAACAATATTATACATCTGCAAGAGCACTATATGGGTACATTTCTCTTCCAGTTCATTAAATAACATTACAGTTCTGCTATGATAAACAGATTATCTTCTTATTAAAACTGTCATTTATACTATTTTGGGCTAGACAAGGGTCTTATGATTTTCTTTAAAGGCATATAAAGGTGAATGTCTGTATAAAAAAAAATCTGAAACCTATTAATCGTAATGTGGTTTAAAAATTATAAATATATAAATAAGATATAAATAATATTGCATACATGTTACTTTAATCTATTCAAAGCAAAAATCAATTGCATAATTTAACATAAATTGATTTAATCAGAATTTGTGCAACAAACATTGAAAAAAATGAATATAATCTCGCTTAAAGGTACACAAAACACAATTTTTTTTCCCATCATGATTCAGATAGAGCAGGCAATTTAAAGTAACTTTCTAATTTACTCATCAATTTTTCTTCGTTCCCTTGCTATCTTTATTTGAAAAAGCAGAAATGTAAGTCATGAAGCCGGCCCACTTTGGTTCAGGACCTGGGGAGCACTTGCTGATTAGTGGCTACATGTAGCCACCAATCAGCAAGTGCTACCCAGTTCTGAACCAAAAAAAATCCTGCTTTTCAAATAAAGATAGCAAGAGAATTAAAAAAAAATGATAATAGGATTAAATTAGAAAGTTGATTAAAATTGCATGCTCTATCTGAATCATGAAGGAAACAAATGGGTTTTGTGTCCTTTTAATGCTTGAATTTAAGCCAGGTAGTCATTAAAATCAGCCAGTTGGTGTGCCCTTTAAAAAAAGGCCCAGGGAGAATACCATACTGATTATTTAAAACTGTTTGTTTTTTTTGTTTGTTTTTTTCATTTGTTAATTTCCATTTTCTTTTTTAAACAGGAGAATCTGGGAAAAAAAAACATTTTTCTGCATTAACGCTAGTATAGAAAATATCTCATAGAATAACACACATGCTGCTTTTTCGGCAGATTTTTTATTTGCGGTTTTCATAAAAGACTAGTAAGACAAAACAGATGCAATCTAATTTGCCTGGTAAACCTCATCTGTACATAATGTCGACACAGTGTACAGCCCATCAGCCCTGAAAGATGAGAGTAAAGCTTTCAGTTCTTTCAGTATATTAGTCTACACTGTTTAAATGATGTGTTCTAATCCAAAATCAAGTACTATTGTATAACTATTGTTGCCTGAAGCAAAATAAAATATAAAAGTGGACTGATTTGCAGCAGCATAATTTCACTTTGACCCTGGGCCAACAGAATTAAATGTTTATGCTAATTTTTCAAAGGAAACTTAAAGTAAGATTTTAATTATCTCCTTCCATCTCTACATTTTTATAGAGGCTTATCCAGTTGAATGAGCAGGTTAACTGTCTCTTGTTACCGCTACAAATTTCCCAACTATTTCCTACCTAAGTTTTACTTTTCTTTTCATGGAAAAAAAAATACAATTGAACATAGATTGCTAACCATTGGACATGAATAGGTCTGTTGTGCTAATAATGTTGCACATTTAATTGGCCTTGTGGACATATACAATTGTGTAAGACTACAGTTGATTTATTTCAGTTGCTGACTGCATAGTCAGGGGAGAAACAGGACATTTTTACAGAAGTAGAAAAGATTACTAAAATGTATACTCCAGAGGTGGTTTTGCAAGTGGATCCTGCCGTATTTCCAGAGAAAGCATGTGTCATAATACTTCACTTAGCATTCCAATTAAGCAATATTCCCTGAAGAACAAAGAACTGGAATCCCATAATATCCTGTTCAGATAAAGAGATTACCATAAATACCTGTTAAGCCTCTTGTTTTTATTTTCTGCTATTTTTTCCTGATTTGTTTATTACTCCCTAGGTTGTTTGCACTGCTATTTTCTGCTGTGTGATTTCTGACTGTCTTCATTATGGACATAATAAAAAACACATTAAGGATGGCTTGGCTACTTCATGGTAGCAGTTAAATGGACAGTCTTCTCCAGAATTTTTATTGTTTAAAAAGATAGATAATTCTTTTATTACCCATTCCCCACTTTTACATAACCAACAGTTACCTCAGTAATTACCTTGTATTTAAGCCTCTGCAGACTGCCCCCTTATTTCAGTTCTTTTGACAGACTTGCAGTTTAGCCCTCTCATAAGTAACTCCACAGGGGTGAGCTCAATGTTATCTATAAGGAACATATGAACAAACACCCTCTAGCTGTGGAAAACTGTCAAATGCATTCAGATAAGAGGCAGCCTTCAAGGGCTTAGAAATTAGCATATGAGCCTATCTATGTTTAGCTTTCAATAAAGAATACCAAGAGAACAAAGCTACTTTGATGATAAAAGTGAATTGGAAAGTTGTTTAAAATTGCATGCCCTATCTGAATCATGAAAGTTTAATTTTGGCTAGACTGTCTCTTTAATTATGAGCAGTTGCACATTGGAATATCAGAAGCATATTGAGAAATTATTGGCGGGTGGCAATGCCTTTATGGTGGGTGGCACTAACCATAACTTAGTTTAGGTAAGGTATAATGCCTATGTCGAGGAAGGTGGCTTTGTCTTAGTCTAATTCACTGTATTATGCCTATTTTAGGGGTAGTACTATGTGATGACTGTGTATGGGTAAGTGACATTGTCTAATGGCTATCTTATGGAAGATGGCACAGTGTAATGTCTAGGATAGAGAGACTGATACAGTTTAATTTTGATGTAGGGTGGGTGACAATGTCTGTCTATTTTAGGGTGGGTGGTACTGTTTTATGCCCATTCTGGTGGGTGGCACTGTTTAATGTATGTTAGGTTGTGCAGCGCAGTCTAATAACTATGTTAAGGAAGATGGCACTGTGTAATTCCTATGGCACTGGTACAGCATTTTCTGAATGCCTGTGTGAGGGTGGATGCCATTGTTTAATGTCTGTGGTGGCAGTTTGTATTGCCTTTTCTATGGAGGTTGACACTGTGTGATGCCCATTTTAAGGTGACTGTCACTGTCTAATGCCTATGTAAGAGATAGTGGCACTGTGTCAATATGTAAGGGAGAGAAACAATGTCAAATACCTATGTTCAGTGAATGTGTTCTAAACTTAGATCAGTCTTTCTTCATGAGTTTTCAAGAAGGTAAAGAAAGCAACCACACATCAAGTTATAAGGACACTTATATATGTCTCTTGATGCTCGCCACGGTAACCAGTTTAGCAACAATACATCAAATACAGGAACAATACATCAAATAAGGAAAACCTGTAGTGACAAGTTTACAATAAAATGTATTTATTTGTTATAATGTTAAAACCTATTTTTTATTAAAAAAAATGTTAAAAATCATAGGATGCAGAAAGCAGATAAAAAAAATCTTCTTAAAGTATTCAATCTTCTAAATTCACTTTCCAGCTTCCCCAGTTCCAAAGTTATTCTGTACCACTAAATCACTAAAGCTAACTCAGTTGTCCAATTTTTAGCGAATAATTTTTCTAAAACATTATGGTTGATGAAGAAGCAAAAGAGACTAGAGGGACCTCCTCTTGGTGGTTTAAAAATGTTTAACATTAAAAAAAATAAACAGCGCTTACACCTATGGTCAAATAAAACAATTTTAATCTTGAAAAATATCATATTAATATAAACAATTGAAAATTGTATGTTTTCTGTTAGAATGTTTTTTTCTTTATGTTTTTATTGTTAGCATATTCTGTTTTGCAATATATGGATAATATTGCAACGTTTTAATTACTGCAAGTAACTTTTATACAATCCCAAAAATCAAGATTCAAATTGGTTTTATTTGTCCATACTGTGCTGTTTGCTTTTTGGGTGCACAAATTTCTTACAGCAGGTAAGCTTAGTATATACCTAAAATATTTGTTTTTTTATATAAAGTTATTATTAGCTATTTATATATTATTTAAGGTGATCTCTGTTTGGGCTTCATTTTATTCAATAAAGTATGGTTCAGCAAATTTGTTCAGAATCTAAGACCCATCCCAAAATGTAAGAGATATACACATTTTTAGGGTTTGTATATTATTATTGTTATTATTTTTACTAGTATTATTATTATTCTATTTATGTGTAACGTGCCCAGGGCTATATAGAATATAGCAATAAATTAAGACAAAACAGTCAAAATCGAATAGGTCTCTTTTCTTATATATATATATATATATATATATATATATATATATATATATATATTAATCATGACTGGTCGCATAAAACCATCCTGCTACAGTGTTCAACCTGTTTAGGACTACTACTACAGCTCAGCCAGCTCATCTGTCTATTTCATACCCTGATCCCTGCAATATAAACGCTCCTGCATCTGATGAGCCCAAAATTATTGAGACAGCGATTACTGTGAGCTCCCGGAGCAAATTATTAGGTTGAGGCCTTTAATCTACCCCCCCCGGCGAGGCCTGCCTGGGCCTTGTCGTTACGCAGCACATAGTGCTGATTGTTAAGTATTTTAAGAGCCCTGGTATCATTTACCGTGTGAGGAATCTACACCAACTACCGGATGGAGTCTACCGCATTGTATGACCAACTGAAGAGCCTTTTAGATAAACATTTTCTACGTCTAGCGTATGCGCTAGCTGCAGCAGGGGACAGCTACTGCAGCCCTGAACGGCGCTGTTTTACCGAATCCAAAGAGACTGATCTATGCGAACCTGCCGACAGGAGCAAAAAACAGAACACAGCATGGCGATATGATGTCCTCTCTACAGGAGGCTGCCTTCCGGGCGAATTGAGCACATCAACCTGTTTAGACCGCAAATTAGTGAACTCCGCGACACCCCTTCCTACACATGTTCACTCTCCCCCTGTCTCGAATCCGGATCCCGAGACAGGAGCAGACCTTCACTACATGAAGGGTCAAAGAGGTAGGAGCATTATCATCCATTCGGCCATTCTATTCTCACAGTCAACAGTGTCGCTACAGGGCAATGAGGTGGGGCCCCTCATTGCAATTACAACCCAGGCCACGCTTCTGTCTACCTTCAGACCCAGCTCCATGGGGGACACTAGCAGGCTACCAACTTCAGGGGGCCTTGGTCGCCAGAAATGCAGTCGCTTGCTATACAGACTCCCATCCAATAGAACCGGTGTGGGCTAGACATTGCTTTACAGATCGCCCAGAGTTGGGAATATAAATGACTACTTTGATTTTACACGGCTCCCTGCATATCGGATCGTTCAAGATTATAAAGATTCCCATAAACATTACTGAGATGCTTGTTGTGTAGTTACACCCGATCAGTCTCTCACATCAGAACATTTAATCTAAGTTGTTCTCTGCATGAATGAATGATTACAAATGTGTAGGCTTTCAAGAACAGTAATTGGACTCTGTCTGTTAACTTACACTCAATTAGAGAGAATATTATACTGACAGGTTGCACCTTATATCTTATAGGTTGTTATTTACAAGTTGGTTACTAAGTCTTGCATTATTTCTCATACTTTTTAGTTTAAGATATACCGAGGCAGCTAGGGCTGCATATTGTAGTCATTTTCTTATACATATGTTCATTTGCTAACTACAATGCTTCAGTCTGAACACTAGACTAATTGTATACTTGTCACATTTTCATAGTTCCTGTTTGGCTGAAAACTTATATGTAGGATGCAGTGGCTATTTATAATTATCGCTTGGTGAGACAGTACCCTGCAGAAATGAAGCCTTCACCTAATATATATTTGCTGGCCAGATATGTTTACTCTTGTCCAAATAGCATTACTCCTTATACCACTGTTATCTATTATTTGACATCCACAGTTACACCCGAGAATAGTTATGGTTTGTCTTCCCTTGGGGTGTTGTGGGATCCCGCTGTCCACGGCCGGGACGGCGGGGTTCCACTTTCCTACTTTGGGAAAATGGCGGTGATTCATATATAAACTTATCTTGACCACCCTGATACCGCGCCCAGACTAGAAGTTACCATTCATTCCCAGAAAAAGACAAAAGGTGCTAGGTTGGTTACCCTTTCATTGCTCCCATGTTTGCTAAATAAATTCCAGCTCAGAATGTATACCTTATACGAGTTATACTGCCCCACCAACCAAAGCATGTCCCCAGATAACCAACAGTTTACAGTATGTAGAATAGATTTCTCAAAACCTATTAAGCAATACTATGCCTCTGAAATGGACCCTGTCCCTACCTCTAATTCTCTTTGTATTGAGTGAAAGGGTACCCTCCTGCGTCCCTAGATTATTGTTTCATTGTTTCGATGCTAGTATTTAGAAGGGCTCTAGTTATATCCCTATATGTTAGACCCCTACGGTAAATCCGCTCTCCTAGTGAGTCCATCTAATTTCTTTCCTCTACTAAATAATTATCCAGGAACATAAGCAATCGATCCCACAGTATCTTAACACACTCAGATTGTTGGTATATAAGTACTTATCAAAACTTAACATGAACAGAAAAAGAAAAAAGAGGTTCTCATCTAGGGATCCAAAAGTGGTCTCTTCATTAGAAATAGCCCCCTGCCCATGAATGTGAGCTTGTAACTGGGGTCCAAGAGTGGCCTCTCATGTCCATTAGGGAGCATCCAGAACATTAGGCATTTAACATGTATACCTTGCTCTAAAACTTACCTTTTGGAAATTTATTATGTTGTGGTACAGAATTGAGCCATGTTCTCCTTGTATTTCATTATCAGCGTGTTCTGTTTTCTGTTTTTTTTATTTTTTTTAATTTCATATTTCATGTATGCCTCATTTTGAACCTCAATAAAAATTATAAAAAAAAAAGAAAAGAAAAAAAAAGAATATAGCATGTACTGTGTTTTTTATAATCCACAATTCATAGCTAGATGTGTTGAGATCAACTACTTATTTTTACTGCCTCCTCCAATTAATTCCCCAATACAGAGATCCCCTTCTGAACATCAAGATGGCTGCTTTAGTTTAAAAAAAAAAAAAAAAAAAATCTTTTTTATAAAAGTTACAATTAAGTCAGAAAAAAATGTATTGCTTTTGTGAAGAATCGTGTATTTTATTATTATAAATAGTGGCACAGACCTAGTGGAGAGATATACTTAGCTAAAAATGAAATGCAACATTGTAAGCCTTTGGTTTGGTGGCATATTCAAATATTGCTGGTAAAGAAATAGTAGCAAAGAAACCAATCATCTTTCATCTCAGAGCAAAAACAAAGCATGGTGATTAGTCAGCTTGTTTTGCATGTGTAGCCCAAGGCCAATAGTAAGATTTCAAACTCAAGTGGAAGATTTTTTTTCTTTTGCATGTTTTCCAAGAACTCTTAATTCTCAGGACATTTATTTTCAAAGTGAACATAAAATAAGTTTAACATTTTTAAAAGAGAGTTAAAAACATGGTAGTAAATTTTTTATGGAAACAAAATCATTCTTGCCATATATCTCCTTGTGTTTTATGGCACGGCTCCTGCAACTTTTTTTATAAATGAATATGCTTCAAGAAAATAGTGCATAGGATGTACATTTAAACCTTGATGGAACTCAGGAATGTGAGTTTTATAGCTTGGCGGTATTGTGTATATTGATTACTTTAATGATGACTTAAGACATTTTGTTGCTGAAAGGTATGAAATTGTATGTTGTGTTTTAGTTAATGTAACCATATTATTTTTTTCAATTTAAATGGAAATTGTAGTCAGAAAATAAATTGCTGTGAATTGAAAGCTCATTTTCTGCTAAACCTCTTTCATAAAAATGTTATAATTTAAGTTACACAATTTAGGTATAAAACTTACCTCTTCTCAACTTGTTCAGTTTGCTTATTAGTGTATGTACAATGTACTGGCTGCTTGTATCTTCATGACCTTTATGCATTTGATTGGCTGATGAAAATATCTGTTGCAGTTTTTTAAGAGTGAAGGTAAACTTTGATGAATGAAAGTCCGTTTTTTAAATATACTATTAAACAACAGGGGCACTTTCATTCATCAAAGTTTACAAATCAGCCATTTTGATTAAAAAACTTACCTTTGTTTTTTTCACAGCCAGAGCAGCTTCCCCCTCCTGAAAATCCTCTCTTCACACGTCAGCAATGACTATTCCGGCCTCCTCCAATCACAGCATGGCCTCAGGCAATAACCACCCTGGGGGGAAGCCGTGATTGGAGGAAGCCGGATTAGTCATTGCTGACATGTGAAGAGAGGATTTCCAGGAGGGGAAAGCTGCTGTAGCTGTGAAAAGAAACTAAGGTAAATTTTTTTCATCAAAGCGGCTGCTTTGTAAACTTTGATGAATGAAAGTGCCCCTGTTTTTAATAGTATTTTTAAAAAACGGGCTTTCATTCATCAAAGTTTACCTTCACTTTAAGGTTTGAATTGGACATAATAAATACTTGAAAATGATGAGCAAATATTTTAAGTTAAATGTGAGTTCTCTATTATGCTTCCTGAATGGGAGATTAGGGAAGGTGCATTACCTTAAATTATTAAATGCTTTTTTTACATTACATATTTTATATTACATGTACAATATTGTGTGGTTAAAGGGACATTGTACACTAGATTTTTCATTGCATAAATGTTTTGTAGATGATCCATTTATATAGCCTATTTGGGAGTGTTTTTGTAAAAATGTATAGTTGTGTTTATTTTTAAATAACATTGTGCTGATTTTCAGACTCCTAACCAAGCCCAAATGTTTTAGATGTATACTGATGGCTGATGTATACACACCCCTGCTTGTTCCTGTTTGTATAAAGTTCTTTTCATAAGGAAGGGAGGGGGCATGGTCTGCTCTTCCTGCTTTCTCGTCTATTTCAGTGGGTGTTCCAGCCTAAGCTCATAAACTGTGCTAAATTGGGAGCTTCTAAGTACATTTTTAAAAGGTTTTATACTGGATTTTATATTATTATCAGTTATTTGTAGAGTGCCACCAGATTCCGCAGCGCTAATATCAGTATCTGGGCTTAATTCTTCTTTATAATAATGTCTATTACATACAGTTATATTGAAATTGATATATACTGCCCCTTTAAGATTATTCTTACAATTTTAATTGTATCTAGAATATTTTTATAAACAAGATTTTTTTCACACGATACTCATATCCCCTATATGATTCATTGCATTCTGATACTTTTTTTTCCTGTTACCAAAACTTTACTGCAAAACACAAGTGGGGTGCCACATAGCGTACTTCGTGTGGAATAGTACCCAAAGGAAACCCCAAAAGGTTTTTGCACTCACATTTGGAGAAACACCAAACCAATGGTGTCTATTAGCAGGCTGAGACAAACTTCCAGCAACAGCTTTGTGTGCAAATATTAAAAACAATATGCAGATGAAAGCAATATGTGTATAAAAAGCATTCTAACCTGTGTCAATGATATGCATATAAATTAAACAATATAATGCTCTACAAGGTTTCTCAGCCATTGATCAATGTATGGCCATTTCCTCAGGTTTTAAAAACATATGTGTGCAATGTTTACACAGTCACAAAACCCCAATAAAAAAACTCCAGTCGTATAATGAATGAATTAAAATAGGTGTCAAACCCCCCCCCCCCCACCTGTGAATCATATAGGTAATTCTTGCTTAAAAATTAAGTTTATAACATTAATATTTTAAAAAAAACTGCTTTGTATTATCAGCATTGGGACCTCCATAAACTTTTAAGCTTTAGCACCTCCTTATGACGATCCAAGATGGTGCTCGATCTTGCAATCATGCAAGATTACAATCAACTTTATTTAACTTAAAGGGACATGAAACCCAAAGTTTTTTCTTTCATGATTCACATAGAGAATACAATTTCAAACAATTTTCCAATTTACTTCTATTATTTAATTTGCTTCTTTCTCTTGTTATCTTTGCTGAAATGTTTATCTAGGAAAGTTCATGTGCAGCAGAGAACCTAGGTTTTAGCTGTTGATTAGTAGCTGCATATATAAACTGATTGTCATTGGCTCACCCATGTGTTCAGTTAGAAACCAGTAGTGCACAGTTGCTCCTTCAACAAATGATACCAAGAGAATAAAACAGATTAGATAATAGAAGTAAATTAGAAAGTTGTTTAAAATTGTATTCTCTATCTGAATCATGAAATACATTTTCTTTCATGTAATTAGCAAGAGTCCATGAGCTAGTGACGTATGGGATATACATTCCTACCAGGAGGGGCAAAGTTTCCCAAACCTCAAAATGCCTATAAATACACCCCTCACCACACCCACAAATCAGTTTTACAAACTTTGCCTCCTATGGAGGTGGTGAAGTAAGTTTGTGCTAGATTCTACGTTGATATGCGCTCCGCAGCAGGTTGGAGCCCGGTTTTCCTCTCAGCGTGCAGTGAATGTCAGAGGGATGTGAGGAGAGTATTGCCTGTTTGAATTCAATGATCTCCTTCTACGGGGTCTATTTCATAGGTTCTCGTAGAGATTCATCTCTTACCTCCCTTTTCAGATCGACGATATACTCTTATATATATATACCATTACCTCTGCTGATTTTCGTTTCAGTACTGGTTTGGCTTTCTACAAACATGTAGATGAGTGTCCTGGGGTAAGTAAATCTTATTTTCTGTGACACTCTAAGCTATGGTTGGGCGCTTTTTTTTATAAAGTTCTAAATATATGTATTCAAACATTTATTTGCCTTGACTCAGGATGTTCAACATTCCTTATTTTCAGACAGTCAGTTTCATATTTGGGATAATGCATTTGAATCAATAATTTTTCTTACCTTAAAAATTTGACTTTTTTTCCCTGTGGGCTGTTAGGCTCGCGGGGGCTGAAAATGCTTCATTTTATTGCGTCATTCTTGGCGCGGACTTTTTTGGCGCAAAAAATCTTTTCTGTTTCCGGCGTCATACGTGTCGCCGGAAGTTGCGTCATTTTTTGACGTTCTTTTGCGCCAAAGATGTCGGCGTTCCGGATGTGACGTCATTTTTGGCGCCAAAAGCATTTAGGCGCCAAATAATGTGGGCGTCTTATTTGCCGCTAAAAAAATATGGGCGTCGCTTTTGTCTCCACATTATTTCAGTCTCATTTTTCATTGCTTCTGGTTGCTAGAAGCTTGTTCCTTGGCATTTTTTCCCATTCCTGAAACTGTCATTTAAGGAATTTGATCAATTTTGCTTTATATGTTGTTTTTTCTCTTACATATTGCAAGATGTCTCACGTTGCATCTGAGTCAGAAGATACTTCTGGAAAATCGCTGTCTGGTGCTGGAACTACCAAAGCTAAGTGTATCTGCTGTAAACTTTTGGTAGCTGTTCCTCCAGCTGTTGTTTGTATTAATTGTCATGACAAACTTGTTAATGCAGATAATATTTCCTTTAGTAAAGTACCATTACCTGTTGCAGTTCCATCAACATCTAATGTTCAGAGTGTTCCTGATAACATAAGAGATTTTGTTTCTGAATCCATCAAGAAGGCTATGTCTGTTATTCCTCCTTCTAGTAAACATAAAAAATCTTTTAAAACTTCTCTTTATACAGATGAATTTTTAAATGAACATCATCATTCTGATTCTAATGACTCTTCTGGTTCAGAGGATTCTGTCTCAGAGGTTGATGCTGATAAATCTTCATATTTATTTAAAATGGAATTTATTCGTTCTTTACCTAAAGAAGTACTAATTGCTTTAGAAATTGAGGATTCTGGTCCTCTTGATACTAAATCTAAACGTTTAGATAAGGTCTTTAAATCTCCTGTGGTTATTCCAGAAGTTTTTCCTGTTCCTGGTGCTATTTCTGATGTAATTTCCAGAGAGTGGAATAATTTGGGTAATTCATTTACTCCTTCTAAACGTTTTAAGCAATTATATCCTGTGCCATCTGACAGATTAGAATTTTGGGACAAAATCCCTAAAGTTGATGGGGCTATTTCTACCCTTGCTAAACGTACTACTATTCCTACGGCAGATGGTACTTCATTTAAGGATCCTTTAGATAGGAAAATTGAATCCTTTCTAAGAAAAGCTTATCTGTGTTCAGGTAATCTTCTTAGACCTGCTATATCATTGGCTGATGTTGCTGCAGCTTCAACTTTTTGGTTGGAAACTTTAGCGCAACAAGTAACAGATCATGATTCTCATAATATTCTTCTTCTTCTTCAACATGCTAATAATTTTATTTGTGATGCCATTTTTGATATTATCAGAGTTGATGTCAGTTTTATGTCTCTAGCTATTTTAGCTAGAAGAGCTTTATGGCTTAAAACTTGGAATGCTGATATGTCTTCTAAATCAACTCTACTTTCCCTTTCTTTCCAGGGTAACAAATTATTTGGTTCTCAGTTGGATTCTATTATCTCAACTGTTACTGGTGGGAAAGGAACTTTTTTACCACAGGATAAAAAATCTAAGGGTAAAAACAGGGCTAATAATCGTTTTCGTTCCTTTCGTTTCAACAAAGAACAAAATCCTGATCCTTCTTCCTCAGGAGCAGTTTCAGTTTGGAAACCATCTCCAGTCTGGAATAAATCCAAGCCTTCTAGAAAAGCAAAGCCAGCTTCTAAGTCCACATGAAGGTGCGGCCCTCATTCCAGCTCAGCTGGTAGGGGGCAGGTTACGTTTTTTCAAAGAAATTTGGATCAATTCTGTTCACAATCTTTGGATTCAGAACATCGTTTCAGAAGGGTACAGAATTGGTTTCAAGATAAGACCTCCTGCAAAGAGATTTTTTCTTTCCCGTGTCCCAGTAAATCCAGTGAAAGCTCAAGCATTTCTGAAATGTGTTTCAGATCTAGAGTTGGCTGGAGTAATTATGCCAGTTCCAGTTCTGGAACAGGGGCTGGGGTTTTATTCGAATCTCTTCATTGTACCAAAGAAGGAGAATTCCTTCAGACCAGTTCTGGATCTAAAAATATTGAATCGTTATGTAAGGATACCAACATTCAAAATGGTAACTGTAAGGACTATCTTGCCTTTTGTTCAGCAAGGGCATTATATGTCCACAATAGATTTACAGGATGCATATCTGCATATTCCGATTCATCCAGATCACTATCAGTTCCTGAGATTCTCTTTCCTGGACAAGCATTACCAGTTTGTGGCTCTGCCGTTTGGCCTAGCTACAGCTCCAAGAATTTTTACAAAGGTTCTCGGTGCCCTTCTGTCTGTAATCAGAGAACAGGGTATTGTGGTATTTCCTTATTTGGACGATATCTTGGTACTTGCTCAGTCTTTACATTTAGCAGAATCTCATACGAATCGACTTGTGTTGTTTCTTCAAGATCATGGTTGGAGGATCAATTCACTAAAAAGTTCATTGATTCCTCAGACAAGGGTAACCTTTCTGGGTTTCCAGATAGATTCAGTGTCCATGACTCTGTCTTTGACAGACAAGAGACGTCTAAAATTGATTTCAGCTTGTCGAAACCTTCAGTCACAATCATTCCCTTCGGTAGCCTTATGCATGGAAATTCTAGGTCTTATGACTGCTGCATCGGACGCGATCCCCTTTGCTCGTTTTCACATGCGACCTCTTCAGCTCTGTATGCTGAATCAATGGTGCAGGGATTACACAAAGATATCTCAATTAATATCTTTAAAACCGATTGTACGACACTCTCTGACGTGGTGGACAGATCACCATCGTTTAATTCAGGGGGCTTCTTTTGTTCTTCCGACCTGGACTGTAATTTCAACAGATGCAAGTCTTACAGGTTGGGGAGCTGTGTGGGGATCTCTGACGGCACAAGGAGTTTGGGAATCTCAGGAGGTGAGATTACCGATCAATATTTTGGAACTCCGTGCAATTTTCAGAGCTCTTCAGTCTTGGCCTCTTCTGAAGAGAGAATCGTTCATTTGTTTTCAGACAGACAATGTCACAACTGTGGCATACATCAATCATCAAGGAGGGACTCACAGTCCTCTGGCTATGAAAGAAGTATCTCGAATTCTGGTTTGGGCGGAATCCAGCTCCTGTCTAATCTCTGCGGTTCATATCCCAGGTATAGACAATTGGGAAGCGGATTATCTCAGTCGCCAAACGTTGCATCCGGGCGAATGGTCTCTTCACCCAGAGGTATTTCTTCAGATTGTTCAAATGTGGGAACTTCCAGAAATAGATCTGATGGCGTCTCATCTAAACAAGAAACTTCCCAGGTATCTGTCCAGATCCCGGGATCCTCAGGCGGAGGCAGTGGATGCATTATCACTTCCTTGGAAGTATCATCCTGCCTATATCTTTCCGCCTCTAGTTCTTCTTCCAAGAGTAATCTCCAAGATTCTGAAGGAATGCTCATTTGTTCTGCTGGTAGCTCCGGCATGGCCTCACAGGTTTTGGTATGCGGATCTTGTCCGGATGGCCTCTTGCCAACCGTGGACTCTTCCGTTAAGACCAGACCTTCTGTCGCAAGGTCCTTTTTTCCATCAGGATCTCAAATCCTTAAATTTAAAGGTATGGAGATTGAACGCTTGATTCTTGGTCAAAGAGGTTTCTCTGACTCTGTGATTAATACTATGTTACAGGCTCGTAAATCTGTATCTAGAGAGATATATTATAGAGTCTGGAAGACTTATATTTCTTGGTGTCTTTCTCATAATTTTTCTTGGCATTCTTTTAGAATACCGAGAATTTTGCAGTTTCTTCAGGATGGTTTAGATAAGGGTTTGTCCACAAGTTCCTTGAAAGGACAAATCTCTGCTCTTTCTGTTCTTTTTCACAGAAAGATTGCTAATCTTCCTGATATTCATTGTTTTGTACAAGCTTTGGTTCGTATAAAACCTGTCATTAAGTCAATTTCTCCTCCTTGGAGTTTGAATTTGGTTCTGGGGGCTCTTCAAGCTCCTCCTTTTGAACCCATGCATTCATTGGACATTAAATTACTTTCTTGGAAAGTTTTGTTCCTTTTGGCGATCTCTTCTGCCAGAAGAGTCTCTGAATTATCTGCTCTTTCTTGTGAGTCTCCTTTTCTGATTTTTCATCAGGATAAGGCGGTGTTGCGAACTTCTTTTCAATTTTTACCTAAGGTTGTGAATTCCAACAACATTAGTAGAGAAATTGTGGTTCCTTCATTATGTCCTAATCCTAAGAATTCTAAGGAGAAATCGTTGCATTCTTTGGATGTTGTTAGAGCTTTGAAATATTATGTTGAAGCTACTAAATCTTTCCGAAAGACTTCTAGTCTATTTGTTATCTTTTCCGGTTCTAGAAAAGGCCAGAAAGCTTCTGCCATTTCTTTGGCATCTTGGTTGAAATCTTTAATTCATCATGCCTATGTTGAGTCGGGTAAAACTCTGCCTCAAAGGATTACAGCTCATTCTACTAGGTCAGTTTCTACTTCCTGGGCGTTTAGGAATGAAGCTTCGGTTGATCAGATTTGCAAAGCAGCAACTTGGTCCTCTTTGCATACTTTTACTAAATTCTACCATTTTGATGTGTTTTCTTCTTCTGAAGCAGTTTTTGGTAGAAAAGTACTTCAGGCAGCGGTTTCAGTTTGAATCTTCTGCTTATGTTTTCATTAAACTTTATTTTGGGTGTGGATTATTTTCAGCAGGAATTGGCTGTCTTTATTTTATCCCTCCCTCTCTAGTGACTCTTGCGTGGAAAGATCCACATCTTGGTCATTATCCCATACATCACTAGCTCATGGACTCTTGCTAATTACATGAAAGAAAACATAATTTATGTAAGAACTTACCTGATAAATTCATTTCTTTCATATTAGCAAGAGTCCATGAGGCCCACCCTTTTTGTGGTGGTTATGATTTTTTTGTATAAAGCACAATTATTCCAATTCCTTATTTTATATGCTTTCGCACTTTTTTCTTATCACCCCATTTCTTGGCTATTCGTTAAACTGATTTGTGGGTGTGGTGAGGGGTGTATTTATAGGCATTTTGAGGTTTGGGAAACTTTGCCCCTCCTGGTAGGAATGTATATCCCATACGTCACTAGCTCATGGACTCTTGCTAATATGAAAGAAATGAATTTATCAGGTAAGTTCTTACATAAATTATGTTTTTGGGGTTCCATGTCCCTTTAACATGATTTTACTCACAGAAAAAGTGAGCTTGTGGCCAAAAATGTAACCACAAAAATTCCTGTGATGTGGGGAAAAAAAATCACAAAATATGTTCCACCCATTGTTATTAGGAAAAATGGTGACAATGAAAAATTGTGCGTCTCTAAAAATGTTATAAAAGAACTAAGGGGCAATAATCTAAACCTCTCTGCTCTGATAAGATTATCTAAGAACTCTCGTCAGTACTGCAAATCCTCTCAAAGAATTTTAGAAAGGCACATTTTAGCTTGAGAGATGTTTATCTAACTATGAGAGACACTTGCATTGCAATATAATGCTCAAATAATTTTCCCTACATGCCGGCGAGTTTTAAATCAAATGAGAAAAACACCCTCAATATAACACCCAACTGCAACTTATGTTAAGAAGATTTAGACAAAGTGAAAAAAATAAGGAATAGAGACAACCTCATCAGCTTTGAAATACTGTTACACAACAGCGGGACAAGATTCTTCACAAAAGCTATACATTTTTTTATGAATTCCACTTGGTGTTATTGTAGGTGGAGAATCCATAATATGCCCCTCGTACACCCATGGCCAGCTCCTTGTTCTTGGGTTTGAGGTCTCTGAGACACCTTTAGTTCTATCCAGTGAGAATACTTTTATCTAACAACACGTGTGAATATTTTACACTTTGTGTTTCAAGAATCTTTCCAAAGTTGTAACAATAGTTTCTTAATTCATGTGTGAGATTTAATGTATTGGACCCTTAACACAACTATGGATGTTAATAGCAGGAATGTCCATTAACAAATCTGTAAAAAATAATTGGTGAGAGGATAGTCAATGAATTTCAATCATGATCTCATCTTCACAATGACGTCCCTCAGCAACCTCACATGCTTAAACAATTCTATAAAGTAATTAAAGGATAGATCAACATATGAGGCAAACAATGTAGAGTTTTATTGTAGATTCACGTAGAAACCCACAAAGTCGTGTAGGCTCACAAGAAACATCCTACGCGTTTCATGCCGTAAGGCACTTCATTAGGGATCCATGACGAAATGCCTTATGGCATGAAACACGTAGGATGTTTCTTGTGAGAATGCACAACTTTGTGTGTTTCTACATGAATCTGCAATAAAACACTACATTGTTTGCCTCATATCTGGATCTATCCTTTAATTGCTTTATCAGTGTTTATTGGAGCTTGGGAAGCTCCCTGATCCACTACGTGCCGTTACTGTTCTGCCCAATTAGGATCCTCCAGCCGGTCACGTGACCTATCTCCTGGGAGCTCAGTGATTTTAGAGTCTTCCACACCTGCGGAGCTTGGACCCACCACCAAGTGGGACTTACAAAGGACCGGAAATTAAAAGCGTTTACTGGATTGAGCGCCTTTGAGTAGCGGTAAAGGTTGTGTATTCCTTGTGTGGTATGTACTGCACTTACTCAGTGAAACCGATATGTTGTTACTGTTGCTATACTAATCTCTTCGGTTTGTTACGATATCAGTTTTCACTACCTTCTACAGGGAAGTTCTCCAAATCTGATACATATAAACAAATCTATAGCAAGTCTACAGAGCCCTTTTTGACACTATTAGGTATCAATAAGTAGCCGGTAGTTGTGTGGCTTATGAGGGTACTCTTCTTTAGAAAGTGTATTTATTTATTTTAAAAAAAAAAAACATCAGCATATAAATGGAGTGGTATACAAATGGTGTATAATATCCACAAGTATAATTAAAGTCCCCTGGTAACATATGGTCCTAGTTTGTTATACACTCATGGTGGACAGACTTTCTGGCTTTTCTCATTGTTATTATTTTTTATTCAAAGCTGAACTTTATTAGTAAAAACATTTATATTTTTAAAGTGACTCTATTGACCTAAGGTTTTGTTATTTAAATATGGTCATTTACATATTTAGGATTATAATATACCGATGTTATTTTTAATGTTGTATAGCTAGGCAGTGGTATTAATTATAGTCAAGCACAGTAGACGGAGGCCACTCCAAATTCACCAGCCGCACATGATCCTGGGCACACAACAGTGACGTCAGATGCCACAAAAGCTACGGTAACACCAAGCAGCCACAAAGGCAGTGTGCAATGCCGGCTCAAAAAAACAGCAAAACAACTGGACAATATCAGAAAAAAACAATGTCCAGCAGCACAGCAGTGGAATAAAAAAAGAGAAGTTTATTTCCACAAGTTCCACCTTCTTGTCCTTGGTTTGTAATACTTGTTTTAACTTGCGGAAATAAACCTCTCTTTTTTATTCCACTGCTGTGCTGCTGGACATTGTTTCTTGTACTAATTATAGTGTCTTTGACTGCTTATATTATTTGTTCCTTAAAGGGACATGAAACTTCAAAATGTTATTTCTTGATTCAGATAGAGAATACAATTTTAAAAGAAACTTTCCAATAAACAAAGACAATTTGATAATAGAAGTAGATTGCAAAGTTGTTTAACATTGTATGTTCTATCTGAATCATTAAATAAATATTCTGGGTTTTATGTCCTTTTAAGTGGTGATAAATAGCTATTAATATTTATATTAACTTCTAATTAACTTAAAGTGATAGAAAAGTAAAAAATGAAATGTGAAATAGAAGCATTTTTGCAATATATTTACATTATCAAAAATGCTTCTAATAAACATTATTACTGTTTTCTGCAGTGTACAAATTGTAGCCACCAATCAGCAAGTGCTATCCAGGGTGCTGAACCAAAATGGGCTGGCTCCTAAGCTTACATTCCTGCCTTTTCAAATAAAGATACCAAGAGAACGAAGAAAAATTGATAATAGGAGTAAATTAGAAAGTTGCTTAAAATTGCTGCTCTATCTGAATCATGACAGAAAAAATTGGGTTCAGTGTCCCTTTAAACTTTACATCTGTGTAAAATATAATTATGAACACTGAATGTGTATAATCGGTTTATAAATACTTATAATTGCAGGGGATTATTACAAAAGTATATAACAAGGCATACAAGTACCCAATTCCTTCAATTATATACTAACTTTATACACACAAACAACACAGAGGAATACAGTGCAGTGCACAGGGTTTACCTTATAATTGCATGTATGTGAGTACAGGTAGCCCTCGGTTTACGCCGAGGTTAGGTTCCAGAAGGAATGGTTGTAAATCGTAACCATTGTAAATTGAAACCCAGTTTATAATGTAAGTCAATGGGAAGTGAGGGAGTTAGGTTCCAGGCCCCTCTCAAAATTGACATAAGTAACCTATAATACATTATTTTTAAAGTTTTGAAATGAAGACTTTAAATGCCAAACAGCATTATAAACCATATCAAATAATCATACAACACAGACTATATAATTAAACAAAGTTTAATGAACAAAAACATTTGCTAAAACAGTATTATAACCTAATAAAATAATCACACTGTCACAACTCAGAAAATATAATCAAACTAAGTTTAATGAACAAAAACATTTGCTAACAGCACCTAATAAAATAATTACACAACAGACTGCATCATCATCAAACTAAGTTTAATGAACAAAAAACGTTTTTTACTTGCATTTTTCTGCAAACGATTCTCTGCATTGTTTGCATGTTAAATAATATTGGGTCTGCACCTATTCTATGCATTTCAATCTGCACTGATCAATAAGCAGTTAGGCATCCTCACCCCAAGCAGCTGGACAGGAATATAATAGGGAAGTGGCTGCTAGATCTTGCTCGATAGCTCTGGTCTGTTCTGTGTACACAGATTAATTTCAGACCTGCTAAACTTGCTTAACTTTGCTGCAACACAAGCGGACAGCTCCACCTACTGGCTATTTTAATTAGTGCACTGCTTTTCAATGCATTGCAATAGCAGTCACATGACTGAAAAAAAGGTTGTTATTCTGAAACGGCGCAAATTGAAACAGCGTAAACCGAGGGCCACCTGTACAAGCAGATTAATTTTTTTCCAAAATCACAATGATAGATAAAAACTATAATTCAGACATTAAACCTTTATTTTAGGCATTTTTAAAATAATCCTTCATTTGTTTACACTTACTCATTAAAGCTTGTCATTAAGTGTGCCTGGAGCTTAAACATGTTTGTTATAATTTTAGACACATTGATGTAATAGTGATTTTGATAGATTACACTTAATGTGTATATCAATGGCTTTGTAAATAACACAAAATCAGTTTTGGCATTCCCAAATGGAAACTGTAATTAGAAAGAGCTAAACTAATTAGGAGTTGGTTAAGTGTAACTGTGGCTCTCAGAATTCCTTGCTATTTTTGATGCATAGGTTAAATGTTATTCTAATCTTTTATTTTTAAAGTGGCACTGACAAATCATAAGTGCAGTGCATTTAAGTCGCCATCATTAACAAAAGTATTATTTTGTAAATTTAAATACTGAGTCTTATAAGAGATTTAAACATTTTATATTGTCATAATGCATTTGTGTTACTGCAGTATGTCCTTTTTTATCTTTCCAACATTAAAGGGATATGAAATAGCTTGTTTCATTGTTTTATTAAGAAGCACTAAGCAGTGACTTATACTTAAAGGACCATTAAATAAAATGACATAATTGGCATGCACACAATAAAAATGCAATGCTATAACATTTACTCCTAATGTTTTTTCAGACAAATTTAAAAATGTGTTAATTTGCCGACCTCTTTTATCATGTGACAATCACAGGCTCATATATGTATACACTTTAATGTAAATGCCTGTTGAATTCATCAACAAAACTCAATAAATATAAATGGAAAATTATGGAGAAAAGAAAAAAGCGTGGATAAGATTTTCAACTGAAATCAAATGTAGGGGTGTGTATGCAGTATATGTGTGGTGCATAAAGGTATAGGGGTCTGTATGCAATATATGTGTGTGGTGCATAAAGGTGTAGGGGTCCGTATGCAATATATGTATGTGGTGCATATAGGTGTAGGGGTGTGTATGCAGTGTATGTGTGGTGCATATAGGTGTAGGGGTGTGTATGCAATATACGTGTGTGGTGCATATAGGTGTAGGGGTGTGTATGCAGTATATGTGTGTGGTGCATATAGGTGTAGGGGTGTGTATTATGTGTATGTGTGTGGTGCATATAGGTGTAGGGGTGTGTATGCAATATATGTGTGTGGTGCATATAGGTGTAGGGGTGTGTATGCAGTGTATGTGTGTGGTGCATATATGTGTAGGGGTGTGTACGCAGTGTATGTGTGTGGTGCATATAGGTGTAGGGGTGTGTATGCAATATATGTGTGGTGCATATAGGTGTAGGGGTGTGTATTATGTGTATGTGTGTGGTGCATATAGGTGTAGGGGTGTGTATTATGTGTATGTGTGTGGTGCATATAGGTGTAGGGGTGTGTATGCAATATATGTGTGTGGTGCATATAGATTTAGGGGTGTGTATGCAGTGTATGTAAGTGGTGCCCATAGGTGTAGGGGTGTGTATGCAGTGTATGTGTGTGGTGCATATACAGTATGTGTGCAGTGTATGTAAGTGGTGCCCATAGGTGTAGGGGTGTGTATGCAGTGTATGTGTGTGGTGCATGTATGTGTAGGGGTGTGTATGCAGTGTGTGTGGTGCATATATCTGTAGGGGTGTGTATGCAGTGTGTGTGGTGCATATTAGTGTAGATGTGTGTATGCAGTGTATGTGTGTGGTGCATATATGTGTAGGGGTGTGTATGCAGTGTATGTGTGTGGTGCATATTGGTGTAGGGTGTGTATGCAGTGTTTGTGTGTGGTGCATATAGGTGTAGGGGTGTGTATGCAATGTATGTGTGTGGTGCATATAGGTGTAGAGGTGTGTATTCAATGTATGTGTGTGGTGCATATAGATGTAGGGGTGTGCATTTAAGTGGTGCCTATAGTTGTAGGGGTGTGTATGCAGTGTATGTGTGTGGTGCATATACAGTATGTGTGCAGTGTATGTAAGTGGTGCCCATAGGTGTAGGGGTGTGTATGCAGTGTATGTGTGTGGTGCATATATGTGTAGGGGTGTGTATGCAGTGTGTGTGGTGCATATATCTGTAGGGGTGTGTATGCAGTGTGTGTGGTGCATATTAGTGTAGAGGTGTGTATGCAGTGTGTGTGTGTGGTGCATATATGTGTAGGGGTGTGTATGCAGTGTATGTGTGTGGTGCATATTGGTGTAGGGGTGTGTATGCAGTGTATGTGTGTGGTGCATATAGGTGTAGGGGTGTGTATGCAATGTATGTGTGTGGTGCATATAGGTGTAGGAGTGTGTATTCAATGTATGTGCGTGGTGCATATAAGTGTAGGGGTGTGTATACAGTGTATATGTGTGTGGTGCATATATGTGTAGGGGTGTGTATGTGTGTGGTGCATATAGGTGTAGGGGTGTGTATGCAATGTATGTGTGTGGTGCATATAGGTGTAGGGGTGTGTATTCAATGTATGTGTGTGGTGCATATAAGTGTAGGGGTGTGTATGCAGTGTATGTGTGTGGTGCATATAGGTGTAGGGGTGTGTATGCAGTGTATGTTTGTGGTGAAAATTGGTGTAGGAGTGTGTATGCAGTGTATGTATGTGGTGCATATAGGTGTGGGGGTGTATGCAATGTATGTGTGTGGTGCATATAGAAGTAGGGGTTTGTATGCAGTATATGTGTGTGGTGCATATAGGTGTAGGGGTGTGTATGCAGTGTATATGTGTGTGGTGCATATAGGCATAGGGGTGTGTATGCAGTCTATGTGTGTGGTGCATATAGGTGTAGGGGTGTGTATGCAGTGTATGTGTGTGTGTGGTGCATATTAGTGTAGTGGTGTGTTTGCAGTGTATGTGTGTGGTGCATATAGGTGTAGGGGTGAATATGCAGTGTATATGTGTGTAGTGCATATATGTGTAGGGGTGTGTATGCAGTGTATGTATGTGGTGCATATTGGTGTAGGGGTGTGTTTGCAGTGTATGTGTGTGGTGCATATAGGTATAGGGGTGTGTATGCAATGTATGTGTGTGGTGCATATTGGTGTAGGGGTGTGTTTGCAGTGTATGTGTGTGGTGTATATAGGTGTAGGGGTGTGTATGCAATGTATGTGTGTGGTGCATATAGGTGTAGGGGTGTGTATGCAGTATATGTGTGTGGTGCATAAATGTGTAGGGGTGTGTATGCAGTGTATATGTGTGTGGTGAATATAGGCGTAGGGGTGTGTATGTGTGTGTGGTGCATATAGGTGTAGGGGTTTGTATGCAGTATATGTGTGTGGTACATATATGTGTAGGGGTGTGTATGCAGTGTATATGTGTGTGGTGCATATAGGCGTAGGGGTGTGTATGTAGTGTATGTGTGTATGGTGCATATTGGTGTAGGGGTGTGTATGCAGTGTATGTGTGTGGTGCATATATGTGTAGGTGTGTGTATGTGAGTGTGGTGTATTTATGTATAGTGGTATGTATGCAGTGTATGTGTGTGGTACATATAGGTGTAGGAGTGTGTATGCAGTGTATATGTGTGTAGTGCATATAGGCATAGGGTTGTGTATGCAGTGTATGTGTGTGGTGCATATAGGTGTAGGGGTGTGCATGCAGTGTATATGTGTGTGGTGCATATAGGTGTAGGGGTGTGCATGCAGTGTATATGTGTGTGGTGCATGTAGGTTGTGTGTGTATATGTGGTGTTTGTTGGTGTGTGTGTATGTAAGTGTATACGTGTGTGTGTTTAAGTTTATGTGGAGTGTTAAGATGTGTATAGGTTTGTGTGTGTATGCATATGTGTACATGGTGCGTTTAGGTGTGTTGTGTATGTATGTAGCTGTGTGTGTGCACATGGTGTGTGTGTCTGTTGCATTGTGTGTGTGGTGTGTTTAGGTGTGTATGTGTATTGTTTGCAAATGACCCTTTGTGTTATACTTCATATGTGTCAGTCTTATACTTTGCACAGAATGGAGTAAGAAAGTGAGAAACAAGTATTATCCCCAGGGCTAATTTCATCCTTCAAGGCTTCTCATGCAATGCCCATCATCTTTTTTTCAGCAAAACAATATGTTCTATCTTTACTTTCAAGATACCCGTACCTTCTTTTTAACCACACAAAACAGCTGCACTATTCCTCTAGTCCTTTCCTAACCCATTCTCCACACATTTATTACTTTTAATAATTTTGCTGCTGGTTCTACATAGGGACATACCTAATCTCACAAGGCTGAAACCAATCTTTCATGTATTAAACTTCTACATTTTTTAATTAAATATTTTGAAAATATTTAATTAAAAATGTAGAAGTTTAATTTCCCAATGAAACTATCCCTCCAGGAATGGATACATTAATAAGCCAATATGACAATAATATGAATGACAGCAGATCACATCCCGCATTCTGAGAGTGTTTGCAGTGTCACAAGAACCAGATGGTGTACAGATACCAGACTTCTGAACAACTCAGTAATGTAAAGCTTGCCCTACAGAATAAAATGAACAATTTTGCTTGGTTGGAAACCAGCATAAGAGGCTGCTAAAGGAAAGCTCACTTATTCACTAACATGTGGACATTCTAATAGCAAATCTTAAGGAATTTCCTGTCATTGCAAGAAAAAAAAAATTGAAACACATATGCAGTACGTTAAACTTCAGGCATTTACTTTATTTACTGTTGGCACACAGTAGCTAGAGGTGTTTCTTTGATTTGTTTTATAGTGATTTTAGTAAAGTAAAGCATGCAATAAAAAAAAAGCTTTCCAATTTGATTCTGTTATTAAATTAGTTGCATTTTAGTATCCTCTGTTGAAGAGCATACCTAGGTAGTTTCATAGGAGCTCTGTAGAATGCGTATGTATTTAGCACGCTATGGTAGCAGTGTTTGCCACCATGTTTGTACATTGTTAGAAACAGACCCATGAACACTCCAGAGCCTACATAGGTTTAATCTTTAACAAAGGATAATAAAAGAATGAAGACAGAAGAGAACTTCAAGTTGTTTAAAATCATATACTCTGTATCAACTATGAAAGTTTACTTTTTACTTTACTGTCTCTAAGAGAAAACTGACATTCAGAGACATTAAGTAGCACTCATCAAGATTTTTTTTTTTTTAAATTGTGCACACATTTTTATAAATCTTGCGCACATTTTGCTAAATCGTGAGTTTGATTTAGCTAAATCGTGCGCTTGATTTAGAAATAATTATAATCATGCTATTCCACCTTAAAGGGACATCATACACTAGTTTTTCATTTGGATAAATGTTTTGTAGATGATCCATTTATACAGTCCACCTGGGAGTTTTTTTGTAACAATGTATAGTTTTGCTTATTTTTTAATAACATTGTGCTGGTTTTCAGACTCCTACCCAAGCCCCAAAGTGTCAGATGTATACGTGCGTTTATAGACCAATGCTGGCTCCTGTTTGCCTAAACTGTATTTTCATATGCAGGGAAGGGGGGGGTTTGCACCAAGCCCCTTTCAATGGGTGTTACAGCTAATTTCATCAGCAGTGCTAAATTTGGAACTTCTAAGTAAGTTTTTAAAAGGTTTATACTGGATGTTTAGATCAGTAGCTGTGCATATTCTTTTTTATAGTAGTGTATATTACATGCAGTTATATGCAAATTGGTGTATACTGTCCCTTTAAGCATGAATTCTCCCTCTTAAAGATCAGCCTGCTCCTCCCCTAGCTAGTCATGTTTTTATGACCTATCCACAGGAGGAGGAGCTCCGGCCCACAAGCTACTAGTACTTTCAGTTCAGTTCAGTGTGTCAGTAGAGATGGGAAGTCTGATTCATCTAGATCAGGGGTGTCCAAACTAATTTTGGACCGTTTGTTTAACTGAACCAGTTCATGAATCAATTAATCAGTTCACTTGTTGGGCACGTGATGCATGAGGGACGAGCCACAGATTCTCCTATTACCGTTGCTCCACCAATCCGATTCCTGACTCCTGAGTCACTTTCCGACTCGTCTTGACACACAATGCAGCGTTACATCTATTTCTTACCCATATCATATGGATAACCAGTCTTTTGTTGTATATGAAAAACCAGGGCAAATACATACAACATGGTGCATAGAACAGAGTGTGCTGCATATATTCAGCTAGATTTAGAGTTCTGCGTTAGCCGTCAAAAGCAGCGTTAAGGGGTCCTAACGCTGCTTTTGGCCGCCCGCTGGTATTTAGAGTCAGGCAGGAAAGGGTCCAATGCTCACTTTCAAGCCGTGACTTTTCCATACCGCAGATCCCCTTACGCCAATTGCGTATCCTATCTTTTCAATGGGATCTTCCTAACGCCGGTATTTAGAGTCTTGGCTGAAGTGAGCGGTAGAGCCTCTACCGACAAGACTCCAGCCGCAGAAAAAAGTCAGTAGTTAAGAGCTTTATGGGCTAACGCCGGTTTATAAAGCTCTTAACTACTGTGCTATAAAGTACACTAACACCCATAAACCACCTATGTACCCCTAAACCGTGGCCCCCCCACATCGCCGCCACTATAATAAATATTTTTAACCCCTAATCTGCCGACCGCACACCGCCGCCACCTACATTATCCCTATGAACCCCTAATCTGCTGCCCCTAACATCGCCGACACCTACATAATATTTATTAACCCCTAATCTGCCCCCCCCCCCAACGTCGCCGCTACCTAACTACACTTATTAACCCCAAATCTGCCGACCGGACCTCGCCGCCACTATAATAAATGTATTAACCCCTAAACCGCAGCACTCTCGCCTCACAAACACTATAATAAATAGTATTAACCCCTAATCTGCCCTCCCTAACATCGCCGCCACCTAACTTCAAGTATTAACCCCTAATCTGCTGACCGGACCTCACCGCTACTATAATAAATGTATTAACCCCTAAAGCTAAGTCTAACCCTAACCCTAACACCCCCTAAGTTAAATATAATTTTAATCTAACGAAATAAATTAAATATTATTAACTAAAGTTTTCCTATTTAAAGCTAAATACTTACCTGTAAAATAAACCCTAATATAGCTACAATATAACAAATAATTATATTGTAGCTATTTTAGGATTTATATTTATTTTACAGGCAACTTTGTATTTATTTTAACTAGGTACAATAGCTATTAAATAGTTATTTACTATTTAATAGCTACCTAGTTAAAATAATTACAAAATTACCTGTAAAATAAATCCTAACCTAAGTTACAATTAAACCTAACATTACACTATCAATAAATAAATTAAATCAATTAACTACAAGTACCTACAATTACCTACAATTAAATAAACTAAACTAAATTACAAAAAAAAACCCACTAAATTACAAAAAATAAAAAAGATTACAAGAATTTTAAGCTAATTACACCTACTCTAAGCCCCCTAATAAAATAACAAAGCCCCCCAAAATAAAAAAATTTCCCTACCCTAATCTAAATTAAAAAAGTTAACAGCTCTATTACCAGCCCTTAAAAGGGCTTTTTGCGGGGCATGCCCCAAAGAAATCAGCTCTTTTGCCTGTAAAAAAACACACAATACCACCCCCCAACATTACAACCCACCACCCACATAACCCTACTCTAACCCAACCCCCCCTTAAATAAACCTAACACTACCCCCCTGAAGTTCTCCCTACCTTGAGTCGTGTTCACCCAGCCGGGCACCGATGGACCAAAAGAGGACATCCGGAGAAGCAGAAGTCTTCATCCTATCCGGGCAGAAGAGGACATCTGGACAGGTAGACATCTTCATCCAAGCGGCATCTTCTATCTTCATCCATCCGGAGCGGAGCCATCTTCTTCCAGCCGACGCGGATCCATCCTTCTTCCATGACGCCTACTCACCGAATGAAGGTTCCTTTAAATGACGTCATCCAAGATGGCGTCCCTCGAATTCCGATTGGCTGATAGGATTCTATCAGCCAATCGGAATTAAGGTAGGAAAAATCTGATTGGCTGATTGAATCAGCCAATCAGATTCAAGTTCAATCGGATTGGCTGATCCAATCAGATTGAGCTCGCATTCTATTGTCTGATCGGAACAGCCAATAGAATGCAAGCTCAATCTGATTGGCTGATTGGATCAGCCAATCCGATTGAATCAGCCAATCAGATTCAAGTTCAATCAGCCAATCAGATTTTTCCTACCTTAATTCCGATTGGCTGATAGAATCCAAGGTGTAAAGTACTATATTACTTATAGTATTTTAAAATGTGTTTACAAGTCATATTTTCTATGATAGGATTTAGAAGGATTATAATACTTTTAGCATGGATCTAATTAATCTTTTCTCAGTTTACAATTGTCATCCTTAACAATTATTATAAATATGTATAACTATATGATAGGACTCAAGGTAGGCACTCCTGTAACAGCATTTATTATCCCCATTTGGAGCCCAATCCGTTCCTCATATGTCTAGAAATAAAAGAAACAGTGTCATTATTCTGAGATTTTTGTACATATTTTAAATCTACCAATGCAGCTATTTTTCAATTCATGTCATATGTAATATTATACAAACAGACAATCTCATATCCATTTCCTTATACCTTTTTATTTGGACAGTCTGAGGCACATATTGAATATTTGAAAATTACACTATTTAATTTTATATGAAATTCTAACTTCTCCTTTTAAAAATCAAGATTTACATTTCCAGTTTGTCTGGGGGAAGTTGTGTACTGTAGGTAAGATTCAAGGAATGATTAGCATTGTAATGTTTACCTTCCCTGTAGAGCTTTGGGCTTCAAAGTTTGGTCTCAGACTGGGCGGCTGTTGTTTCTACATGGGGTCATCATCTATCTGGACTTTTATTAGGGCAATTATTTAAGTCATAGATTTTTATCTGAGCCAAGGTATTGAACACAGACTCCTTGTAGATTGGGACAAATGTTTGCAATGCATCCTTGATAAATGAGAAAGGGGGGTTGTGTTACAAACAGCTTCATAAATAAATGGATTATTCTATGTAGATATATATATATATATTATTTAATAACACTCACAGATATCCTGACATAAACCCCCTTCCAATTTTAAATATATGTTGGACACATGTATTTTAATTGGCTTAAAGTCAGTGGTACTTGGTGAGTGTACTGACAGTATGCATCATAGACAGCCTTATTATGAAGAGAATCCATTATTTTTCAATCCTCACATTTATGCTCTTTAGCTATGCATCTTTAAACTGCAACACTTCTTTAGTGCTTTTGGGGATATGACACTTCATTCTCCCTCTATGACTTTTAGTAGGGATTTAGGATGGCATGCTTGAAACTGATTAATATGGACCCATTTATCCATAAAGGTATCAATTTCAGGGATCCTAATTTTATAGGCAACTGGAGATATTTTGTCAGAAATTTCTTCTCCTTAACCTGATCTCTTCCAAAATTATAAATGTAAACTTTATCATTAATTTCATATTCCTTTTTGGAAGTTTTGAGATCATAATAGGTTTTAGAGGCAGTTGCGGTCTTCTCTATGTTCTTTTGAGCAAATGCAAAGGAATATTGCAGGTGCTTCCTTAAGTTTTCAACATATTGATGTGTATTGGCAGCATTTATCCAGTTCTGGTCTGATGTACGGTACAATAAATGTTGAGGTAGAACCATTCTTCTACCAGTCATTAATTCAAAAGGTGACATCTTTGTAGCGCTACTTGGAGTTGCTCTTAATGCCATTAGGACTAGAGGTAATTTCACGTCCCAGTCTTTACCTGTTTCACTCACAAACTTTTTGAGGATTTTCATAATGGACTGGTTGTAACTCTCTACACCACCACTTGACGCAGCTCTATATGCAATATGGAGCTTCCTTTTGAACCCTAGTATTTTCCACATCTTGGTCATCACTTTACTAGTGAAGTGGGTTCCCCGATCGCATTCGATTTGCTGGGGTAAACCAAATCTGGAAAACACATGGTTGATGAGCAATGCTGCACATGTTTCAGCACTATTATTAGGTGCACTGATGCACTCTACCCATTTAGTGAACAGGCATGTTACTGTTAACATGTATCTGTTACCTCTTGATGACCTAGTTACTGGACCAATAAAATCAATTTGTATATCTGACCATGGCATTACCATCCCCCTTTTCTGCAATGGCACAGTGGGTTGGAACTGTGGACAGATTAAACAACCTTGACAGTAGGTTTAAACATCCTTCAACATATGCAGCCAAAAGGCATAATCACGCAATATTTCATATGTTAATTTGGCACCACGGTGGCCAGTGGGAGCATCGTGGGCATGTTGAAGCATGATACCTGAACTTTGTAGGTACCACCCATTGTTGAATGCCAGTTTTGGAGGTTCTAATTAACAAACCATCCTGTAACTTGAATTGTGATCTGGATTTCATTAAGATTCTAAGATCTTCCTTGACAATACCGTCCTCTTTTGAGATGGGGTGTCATGATCCAGCCTAGAATTGAAACAGGGACCAGTTTCTATTTCTGCTGATGTTCTTTCCCAGTCTGTTGTCTTACCTCTTTGCCACCAGTTGGCTTGATCACAGGCTAAGAATATTGGGTTTTTCTGTTTGCTGCAACTTTGGCTCACTGGCTCCACCTGCTTACCAGCTGAAACAAATCATATAATCAGCAGCCTGCAATATTTGGGAGGTTTGCTTGCAGTTCTGGGCCTTGACATTGAGTGTTATACTCTGACAGACCCTCTGGTCCTGTTTCCTGAGTGAAATACAGATTTGTTGGATTTCATGGTGCCTGATTCATTTTGTGACTACTCTTCTGGATATTTCCTTGGCACTGTGTTTCATTTTTGGACTGATTTCCTGGCAATTGATCTTGGCTAATTCTCTATTTCCTAAGGACTGACTCAGGTACTTTTGCTTGCTTGTTACCTGATACTACAGAGTTCCAGTCTACAGCATATGCAAGTATCCTGTCTGTTATTACAAGGATCTGCATTCCTGCCTGTTACTACAGAGTTCCATTCTACAGCATATGCAAGTATCCTGTTTGTTATTACAAGGATCTGCATTCCTTCCTGGTACTACAGAGTTCCAGTCTACAGCATATGTATGTATCCTGCCTGTTATTACAAAGATCTGCATTCCTGCCTGTTATTACAGAGTTCCAGTCTACAGCATATGCAAGTACCTTGTCTGTTATTACAAGGATCTGCATTCCTGCCTGTTACTACAGAGTTCCAGTCTACAGCATATGCAAGTATCCTGCCTGCTATTACAAAGATCTGCATTCCTGCCTGTTGCTACAGAGTTCCAGTCTACACCATATGGTTTCAGTCTACAGCCTATAGTTCCAGTTTACAGCATATGCAAGTAGCCTACATGTTATTACAAAGATCTGCATTCCTGCCTGATACTACAGAGTTCCAGTCTACAGTCTATATACTTTGCCTTATCTAATTTGCATATCTCTGCATTGCTAATTATCCTATCAATAAAACATCACCTTTTATTTCCTAAAACCTTGTACCTGTTTAATTATGCCAAAAATGAAAGACTCACGCAGACAAAACACAACTTTAACCCCAGAACCTGACACCTCTGCACAACAGCTCCCAACTCCTGAACCTACTCCCTTGCAGAGTATGACATAATGTCAAGGCCTTACATCGGAGCTTGCAGAGGTGATCCATTCTTTGACTGAAGTGTCAGAGAGAATTTTGTCTGTGGACTCTCATCTACTACAACTTTACCAAATTCTAAAATCCCTTCTGGATGCATTACAGTCACTTATCCAAGATTTCACTGCAGGATTCCAGACTTTACATGATAGCCTTAAAGACTTTATCAATAAAAAAAATTCTGGGTTGGGCACTCCTACTCCTGTGTCCACTACCCCAAAGACTCTATCCTTACCAATCCTAAGGAGGATATCAACCCCTCTTACCACTCATGAAATGGCCAGAAGGAGAATTAATTGCTTATGTTTCTATTGTAGAGCTACTGGGCATGTAATATCTTTTTGTCCAGTGAGACCCCCTTCTGGATGCATTAAAGTCACTTATCCAAGATTTCACTGCAGGATTCCAGACTTTACATGATAGCCTTAAAGACTTTATCAATAAAAAAAATTCTGGGTTGGGCACTCCTACTCCCGTGTCCACTACCCCAAAGACTCTATCCTTACCAATCCTAAGGAGGATATCAACCCCTCTTACCACTCATGAAATGGCCAGAAGGAGAACTAATGGCTTATGTTTCTATTGTAGAGCTACTGGGGATGTAATATCTTTTTGTCCAGTGAGACCCCCTAAGAAGTCTGTTCCGGGGTCTCCACCTCTAAATCCTGAGTCATCAAATGGACAGGCTACAGAGAGGAAGTCAAACTTTAACCCCACTTCGGATTGCTCTGGCGATGAACTCTGCATGGGTTCTATTTTACATCCCCAATTTGATCAGCTTAGGACTGCACCTTCCAAAGACTCTGATTCCTGTGAAGTACTAACATGTCATCCACAGAATCCTAGTACTACTAATCCAGAGACTTGCCTACCAAATACAGCTACATTCTTATCTTTGTGCATTTCAGAAGAAATGTCTAACTATTCTACCATTGAAGATTATACTGATTCTGACACTGAAGGGACGATGCTTCAAACTGCTGTTCAGAAAAATGGTCCTTCACCTCCTCTTCCTCAGACCCACCTCTTCAGAACCTACCAGACTAGAACTGCACAGAAATCAAAGATCAGTCCTGTTGGGGCCCTCTATACTAATTTCACTCCCCAGAATCCTCTTCTGGAGAGCCCTTCAAAAAAGATAATACCCCCTGATTGTACATATGCCTCTGATGGCACTCTGGTACGCATCACAGATCTGGAGTTATACGAGAATGCTAAGTCTGCCCAGAGGTCGTCCTTGAGGAGGGGTACTGTCATGATCCAGCCTAGAATTGAACCTGGGACCTGTTTCTATTTCTGCTGATGTTCTTTCCCAGCCTGTTGTCTTACCTCTTTGCCACCAGATGGCTTGATCACAGGCTAAGAATATTGGGTTTTTCTGTTTGCTGCAACTTTGGCTCTCTGGCTCCACCTGCTTACCAGCTGAAACAAATCATATAATAAGCAGCCTGCTATATTTGGAAGGTTTGCTTGCAGTTCTGGGCCTTGACATTGAGTTTTATACTCTGACAGACCCTCTGGTCCTGTTTCCTGAGTGAAATACAGATTTGTTGGATTTCCTAGTGCCTGATTTCTGCTTCATTTTGTGACTACTCTTCTGGATATTCCCTTGGATCTGTGTTTCGTTTTTGGACTGATTTCCTGGCAATTGATCTTGGCTAATTCTCTATTTCCTAAAGACTGACTCAGGTACTTTTGCTTGCTTGTTACCTGATACTACAGAGTTCCAGTCTACAGCATATGCAAGTATCCTGTCTGTTATTTCAAGGATCTGCATTCCTGCCTGTTACTACAGAGTTCCAGTCTACAGCATATGCAGATATCCTGCCTGTTATTATAAAGATCTGCATTCCTGCCTGTTAGTACAGAGTTCCAGTCTACAGCATATGCAAGTATCCTGTCTGTTATTACAAGGAGCTGCATTCCTGCCTGTTACTACAGAGTTCCAGTCTACAGCATATGCAAGTATCCTGCCTGTCATTGCAAAGATCTGCATTCCTGCCTGTTATTACAGAGTTCCAGTCTAAAGCATATGCAAGTATCCTGCCTGTTACTACAGAGTTCCAGTCTACACCATATGGTTCCAGTCTACAGCCTATAGTTCCAGTTTACAGCATATGCAAGTATCCTGCCTGTTATTACAAAGAACTGCATTCCTGCTTGATACTACAGAGTTCCTGTCTACAGCCTATAGACTTTGCCTTATCTAATTTGCATATCTCTGCATTGCTAATTATCCTATCAATAAAACCATCACCTTTTATTTCCTAAAACCTTGTACCTGTTTAATTATGCCAAAAATGAAAGACTCACGCAGACAAAACACAACTTTAACCCCAAAACCTGACTACTCTGCACAACAACTCCCAACTCCTGAACTTGCTCCCTTGTAGAGTATGACATGGGGCTGTTTTTAGGATCTTCTATGTGTTTATAGAAGATACCTATAATGGGGTCTTCTTCTTGACTAGTGAGCAGGTCCTCACTAGGAGAATCCTGACTCCATTGTACCAGGTTAGGCTCACTTTGTTGTTTAGCCTGGTTTTTGGTAATGGCTTCTACCTGAACTGCACCCATTAAGTGGTCAATATTGAGGAGCTCTGCAGTTACGGCTCCTTGTTTGGTTAATGAATCTGCAAGGTCATTTCCTTCCTTATCAGGACTTAGAATCCTGGAATGACCCTTGGTCTTATTCCGGTGTATGGTTAAACCATTGGACACCACTAGATTATCAATCTCGCAGAACAACCTGCCATGTTTGACTGGTTTGTTGTTAGTTTTCTGCACGCCATTTATTTTCCAAGTTGGCAGGTAGTCAACAAAACTGTCACACACATAATTTGAGTCAGTAATGATCACAAATTCATGTATACCTTGTTCAATAGCCATCTCAATGGTTTTGAGAACAGCACTTAGTTCTGCAACTGACTGAATCTTGGTCCAATGTTGAAACCTACAGAAATGTTTGGGAATCCATTCACCCAAACTATACCAATGCCAGTGACTAATCTGCGCTCATTATCAATAGTGGCATGGTAAGAACAACCATCAACATATATCCAAGGTAATGTTTGACACTGGTCCTCATTATATGGGGAAAGCAATTGTTCCTCCAGGAAATCATCTTCTAATAACTCTTCCCCATGATCTTTAGCAGTACAGTTGTGGAGCTCAGCAATTCCCTGTGTGACTGGATTCTTTTTATTTTGTTTGAATTTCTAAAGGCCAGCCTTGTAAGGAAAGAGCCCAAGCTGTTATGCGGCTATTGGACAAGATTTCAGGCTGTCCTATCTCATAAGCTTCTTCCAACCTAAAGGTGAGATCCCCTTGATTATAATTTACATTGCCTCCATGATTCTGGGTTTTGGGGTATAATTGCTCTTTGATCAGCTGATCAAATACTAGGGAGCATAGGTGTCACTACATGGGGGCAAGGCGGGGCAATTGCCCCCGTGGATTATTACTTACCCCTCCAAGTCGTCCCCCCCCCCCCCCCACACTGAAATAAAAAAATTTGGCTGCCATGCTCCCAATAGTCTTGGGTTGTGTGTGACAGGTCTGAATTTAGAGGTCTCAGATCTGTCCTGTTATCTTAGTGAGACTGCCTGATTCCATCCTGCATGATTGCCCCACCTGTCACTAGCGCTTGGCACATTTTAAAAACATTTTTTAGATTTCTTTTTGAGATCTAGCTGCTTCTACTATATTGCAAGATTAGCAGCTACCCAGCTAAAAAACCCTTGCTTCTTCCGTGATTACATTAAGTACAGTGATCAAATTAAATAGCATAGTACAGAGAGCAGAATGCAGTTAGGCAGAGCTGATAATCAGAATACAAGTTTTTTCTTCCTAAAAAAAATCTGCGTAATTTAATTGCAGCAGTCACTGTCTGCTGTGACATCACAGGTTCTTTAACTGGATGGGAACTAGTGATTACCATCTCAGCTCTAATATGCCAGATTCTGCAGGTATGTTTTAACTTTGATTTATTTTAATTATTTCTAATTCTGTTCTTTGTTAACATGTATGAGAGCACTAATACACATGTAGTATATATTAATACACACAATATTCTCAAAGAGAGAAGGAAAAAGAGCTTTTAACTTATTTTTCTCTTGTAAGGTGTATCCAGTCCACGGATCATCCATTACTTGTGGGATATTCTCCTTCCCAACAGGAAGTTGCAAGAAGATCACCCACAGCAGAGCTGCTATATAGCTCCTCCCCTAACTGCCATATCCAGTCATTCTCTTGCAAACTCTCAACATAGCTGGAGGTAGTAAGAGGAAAGTGGTGTAATATAGTTAGTTTTTTCTTCAATCAAAAGTTTATTGTTTTTAAATGGTACCGGAGTTGTACTATTTTATCTCAGGCAGCATTTAGAAGAAGAATCTGCCTGCGTTTTTCTATGATCTTAGCAGAAGTAACTAAGATCCACTGCTGTTCTCACATATGTCTGAGGAGTGAGGTAACTTCAGAGGGAGAATGGCGTGCAGGTTATCCTGCAATAAGGTATGTGCAGTTTAAGTTTTTCTAGGGATGGAATTTGCTAGAAAAAAGCTGCTGATACCGGATTAATGTAAGTTAAGCCTAAATACAGTGATTTAATAGCGACTAGTATCAGGCTTGCTATCAGAGGTATATACTCTGATTAATGTGCAATATAAAACGTTTGCTGGCATGTTTAATCATTTTTATATATGCTTTGGTGATAAAACTTATTGGGGCCTAGTTTTTTCCACATGGCTGGCTTGATTTTTGACTAGAAACAGTTTCCTGAGGCTTTCCATTGTTGTAATATGAGTGGGAGGGGCCTATTTTAGCGCTTTTTTGCGCAGTTAAAATTACAGACAGAGACATTCAGCTTCCCTCAGCAGTCCCCTGCATGCTTTAGGACATCTCTGAAGGGCTCAAAAGGCTTCAAAAGTCATATATTGAGGAAGGTAAAGCCACAGTGGAGCTGTGGCAGTTGTGACTGTTTAAAAAACGTTTTTTTCAATTTGTTATTCCGTTTTTTGTATTAAGGGGTTAATCATCCATTTGCAAGTGGGTGCAATGCTCTGCTAACTTGTTACATACACTGTAAAAATTTCGTTAGTTTAACTGCCTTTTTTCACTGTTATTTCAAATTTTAGCAAAATTTGTTTCCCTTAAAGGCACAGTAACGTTTTTTATATTGCTTGTTTAACTTGATGTAAAGTGTTTTCCAAGCTTGCTAGTCTCATTGCTAGTCTGTATAAACATGTCTGACATAGAGGAAACTCCTTGTTCAGTATGTTTAAAAGCCATGGTGGAACCCCATATGAGAATGTGTACTAAATGTATTGATTTCACTTTAAACAATAAAGATCAGCTTTTATCTTTAAAAAATTTATCACCAGAGGATTCTGGCGAGGGGGAAGTTATGCCAACTAACTCTCCCCACGTGTCAGATCCTTTGACTCCCGCTCAAGGGACTCACGCTAAAATGGCGCCAAGTACATCAAAGACGCCCATAGCAATTACTTTGCAGGACATGGCGGCAATCATGGATAATACCCTGTCAGCGGTATTAGCCAGACTGCCGGAATTCAGAGGAAAGCGCGATAGCTCTGGGGTTAGACGAAGTACAGAGCGCGCAGATGCCTTAAGGCCCATGTCTGATACTGCGTCACAATATGCAGAAGCTGAGGAAGGAGAGCTTCAGTCTGTGGGTGACATTTCTGAATCGGGGAAACCTGATTCAGATATTTCTACTTTTAAATTTAAGCTTGAGAACCTCCGTGTATTGCTTGGGGAGGTGTTAGCTGCTCTGAATGACTGTGACACAATTGCAGTACCAGAGAAATTGTGTAGACTGGATAAATACTATACAGTGCCGGTAAACCTAAAAGGTTTACAGAAATCATTAATAAGGAGTGGGACAGACCCGGTGTGCCATTTCCCCCCCCCCCCTCCTATTTTTAGAAAAATGTTTCCAATAGACGCCACCACACGGGACTTATGGCAGACGGTCCCTAAGGTGGAGGGAGCAGTTTCTACTTTAGCAAAGCGTACCACTATCCCTGTCGAGGACAGTTGTGCTTTTTCAGATCCAATGGATAAAAAATTAGAAGGTTACCTTAAGAAAATGTTTATTCAACAAGGTTTTATCCTGCAGCCCCTTGCATGCATTGCGCCTGTCACTGCTGCTTCGGCGTTCTGGTTTGAGTCTCTGGAAGAGGCCTTTCAGACAGCTACTCCATTGACTGAAATACTTGACAAGCTTAGAACACTTAAGCTAGCTAATTCTTTTGTTTCTGATGCCATTGTTTATTTGACTAAACTAACGGCTAAGAATTCTGGATTCGACCTCCAGGCGCGTAGTGCGCTATGGCTTAAATCTTGGTCAGCTGACGTGACTTCAAAGTCTAAATTACTTAACATTCCCTTCAAGGGGCAGACCCTATTCGGGCCTGGTTTGAAGGAAATTATTGCTGACATTACTGGAGGTAAGGGTCATTCCCTTCCTCAAGACAGGGCCAAATCAAAGCCCAAACAGTCTAATTTTCGTGCCTTTCGAAACTTCAAGGCAGGTGCAGCATCAACTTCCTCTGCTACAAGACAAGAGGGAACTTTTGCTCAATCCAAGCCGGGCTGGAAACCTAACCAGTCCTGGAACAAAGGCAAGCAGGCCAGAAAGCCTGCTGCTGCCTCTAAGACAGCATGAAGAAACGGCCCCCTATCCGGTAACGGATCTAGTAGGGGGCAGACTTTCTCTCTTCGCCCAGGCGTGGGCAAGAGATGTTCAGGATCCCTGGGCATTGGAGATCATATCTCAGGGATATCTTCTGGACTTCATAGCTTCCCCTCCTCAAGGGAGATTTCACCTTTCGAGATTATCTGTAAACCAGATAAAGAAAGAGGCATTCTTACGCTGTGTGCAAGACCTCCTAGTTATGGGAGTGATCTGTCCAGTTCCACAGTCGGAACAGGGACAGGGTTTTTATTCAAATCTGTTTGTGGTTCCCAAAAAAGAGGGAACCTTCAGACCCATTTTGGATCTAAAGATCTTAAACAAATTCCTCAGAGTTCCATCGTTCAAAATGGAAACTATTCGGACCATTCTACCTATGATCCAGGAGGGTCAGTACATGACCACAGTGGATTTGAAGGATGCTTACCTTCACATACCGATTCACAAAGATCATCATCGGTTCCTAAGGTTTGCCTTTCTGGACAGGCATTACCAATTTGTGGCTCTTCCCTTCGGGTTAGCTACAGCTCCAAGAATCTTTACAAAGGTTCTGGGATCGCTTCTGGCGGTCCTAAGACCGCGAGGTATATCAGTGGCCCCTTATTTGGATGACATCCTGATACAGGCGTCAAGCTTTCAGATTGCCAAGTCACATACGGACATAGTTCTGGCATTTCTCAGGTCACATGGGTGGAAGGTGAACGAGGAAAAGAGTTCTCAATCCCCACTCACAAGAGTCTCCTTCCTAGGGACTCTGATAGATTCTGTAAAAATGAAGATTTACCTGACAGAATCCAGGTTATCAAAGCTTCTAAAATCTTGCCGTGTTCTTCATTCTATTCTGCGCCCTTCGGTGGCTCAGTGTATGGAAGTAATCGGCTTGATGGTAGCGGCGATGGACATAGTGCCATTTGCGCGACTACATCTCAGACCGCTGCAACTATGCATGCTCAGTCAGTGGAATGGGGATTACACAGATTTGTCCCCTCTGCTAAATCTGGATCAAGAGACCAGAGATTCTCTTCTCTGGTGGCTATCTCGGGTCCATCTGTCCAAAGGTATGACCTTTCGCAGGCCAGATTGGACAATTGTAACAACAGATGCCAGCCTTCTAGGTTGGGGTGCAGTCTGGAATTCCCTGAAGGCTCAGGGATCGTGGACTCAGGAGGAGAAACTCCTCCCAATAAATATTCTGGAGTTAAGAGCAATATTCAATGCTCTTCTAGCTTGGCCTCAGTTAGCAACCCTGAGGTTCATCAGATTTCAGTCGGACAACATCACGACTGTGGCTTACATCAACCATCAAGGGGGAACCAGGAGTTCCCTAGCGATGTTAGAAGTCTCCAAGATAATTCGCTGGGCAGAGACTCACTCTTGCCACCTATCAGCAATCCATATCCCAGGTGTAGAGACCTGGGAGGCGGATTTTCTAAGTCGTCAGACTTTTCATCCGGGGGAGTGGGAACTCCATCCGGAGGTGTTTGCTCAATTGGTTCATCGTTAGGGCAAACCAGAACTGGATCTCATGGCGTCTCGCCAGAACGCCAAGCTTCCTTGTTACGGATTCAGGTCCAGGGACCCAGAAGCGGCACTGATAGATGCTCTAGCAGCACCTTGGTTCTTCAACCTGGCTTATGTGTTTCCACCGTTTCCTCTGCTCCCTCGACTGATTGCCAAAATCAAACAGGAGAGAGCATCGGTGATCTTGATAGCGCCTGCGTGGCCACGCAGGACCTGGTATGCAGACCTAGTGGACATGTCCTTTCCACCATGGACCCTGCCTCTGAGACAAGACCTTCTACTACAAGGTCCTTTCAATCATCCGAATCTAATTTCTCTGAGACTGACTGCATGGAGATTGAACGCTTGATTTTATCAAAGCGTGGCTTCTCTGAGTCAGTCATTGATACCCTTATACAGGCACGAAAGCCTGTCACCAGGAAAATCTACCATAAGATATGGCGTAAATACCTTTATTGGTGTGAATCCAAGAATTACTCATGGAGTAAGGTTAGGATTCCTAGGATATTGTCCTTTCTCCAAGAGGGTTTGGAAAAAGGATTATCAGCTAGTTCTTTAAAGGGACAGATTTCTGCTCTGTCTATTCTTTTGCACAAGCGTCTGGCAGAAGTTCCAGATGTTCAAGCTTTTTGTCAGGCTTTGGTTAGAATTAAGCCTGTGTTTAAACCTGTTGCTCCCCCATGGAGCTTAAACTTGGTTCTTAAAGTTCTTCAAGGGGTTCCGTTTGAACCCCTTCATTCTATTGATATCAAACTTTTATCTTGGAAAGTTCTGTTTTTGATGGCTATTTCCTCGGCTCGGAGAGTCTCTGAGTTATCTGCCTTACAATGTGATTCTCCTTATCTGATTTTCCATTCAGATAAAGTAGTTCTGCTTACAAAACCTGGGTTTTTACCTAAGGTAGTTTCTAACAAGAATATCAATCAAGAGATTGTTGTTCCATCATTGTGTCCTAATCCTTCTTCAAAGAAGGAACGCCTTTTACATAATCTGGACGTGGTCCGTGCTTTAAAGTTTTACTTACAAGCTACTAAAGATTTTCTCCAAACATCTACTCTGTTTGTTGTTTACTCTGGACAGAGGAGAGGTCAAAAAGCTTCGGCAACCTCTCTTTCTTTTTGGCTTCGGAGCGTAATATGCTTAGCCTATGAGACTGCTGGACAGCAGCCCCCTGAAAGGATTACAGCTCATTCTACTAGAGCTGTGGCTTCCACCTGGGCCTTTAAAAATGAGGCTTCTGTTGAACAGATTTGCAAGGCGGCGACTTGGTCTTCGCTTCATACCTTTTCAAAATTTTACAAATTTGATACTTTTGCTTCTTCGGAGGCTATTTTTGGGAGAAAGGTTCTACAGGCAGTGGTTCCTTCCATTTAAGCCTGCCTTGTCCCTCCCTTCATCCGTGTACTTTAGCTTTGGTATTGGTATCCCACAAGTAATGGATGATCCGTGGACTGGATATACCTTACAAGAGAAAACATAATTTATGCTTACCTGATAAATTTATTTCTCTTGTGGTGTATCCAGTCCACGGTCCACCCTGTCTTTTTAAGGCAGGTCTAAATTTTAATTTAAACTACAGTCACCACTGCACCCTATGGTTTCTCCTTTCTCGGCTTGTTTCGGTCGAATGACTGGATATGGCAGTTAGGGGAGGAGCTATATAGCAGCTCTGCTGTGGGTGATCCTCTTGCAATTTCCTGTTGGGAAGGAGAATATCCCACAAGTAATGGATGATCCGTGCACTGGATACACTACAAGAGAAATAAATTTATCAGGTAAGCATAAATTATGTTTTAGTAAAAATTATGTTTTATTTGTGCAATTCTCTGTAATTACCAGTGTGTGAGTAGATTATTAAGAAATGACACATGATAGAGTCCTTTAAATATTTAAAATTTTTCCTTCTCTCTTTGAGGGAAATTGGTATATTAAAATATATATTAAAGATATAAGGTACTCTTCCACTACATATATGTATAAAAGTGTAGATAAGTATAATTGATGCATGTGGATCTCTTGAGGGATATTGCAATTAGTTTTGCAATACATATAGTATATACCTATATATATATATATATATATATATATATAATTTCAACTATATTATTTCAAATATATATATATATATATATATATATATATTATTTCAACTGCTACACATTGTTGCTTGCTAACTAAAATGTTCTACTTTCTGCATGCATTTTATGTATATTTATGTTTTTGCTGCCCTTTTTTCCTTATTTGTTTTCTCTGCCCCTCAATTGTTTGTTTAGGTGTCAGATTAAAACCTAAACAAACAACTGAGGTGCAGAGAAAAATAACAAGGCAAAAATATATTATATATTGGTAAAATATTTACCAGACTCTGTCTTTAGCATTACAATAGATGCTTCTGATTGAGTGTTTTGAGTATGTCTTCATTTGTTTGTGCTGTGTGAGTGTGTGCTGTGTGTGTATATATGTATGCATCTGTGTGGTGAAAATTATTAGTGCCCCCCCCCCCAGTTTTGACTGTGGTATCTTATGTGCCCCCTATATATTATTCCTCGAGTCGCCACTGCTAGGGAATCTTCTTCAGTTTTACAGGTGCCTTCCTCTGAGCTGAAGGGATAAATAGACTGAATTGTAAACAATCCCTCTGGCATAGATGAAAAGGATTGTTCTATTAACTGTTCTTCAGTTAAGTATCCTTCAGGTATTAGCCCAATTATATTATTCTGGAATCCAGAAGTGTAATTACTCGATTCCAGCACATATCCTATGGTAGTTCCCTTGGATAAGGTGATAGCCAGTGGGGTCATGTTATGCACAATAACATGTATTGGAATATTTTCAATATTTACCATAGGAGTCTGGGTCATTGTTATACCCAGATTTTGCATTCTATGGAATATGCATATTAGTGTTTCAGAAGTTTTTAATTTCTGACCCCTTTTAACCTGTAAGGATAAGAGGAATTTATCAGCCCCAGCAGGGTTTACAACATCGTTAGACACCTGCATATTCACAGTATATGGCATTTGCTGGTTCGAGTTCAGGGCTACATTTTCACCCTGAAATATTTCAGGGTCCCCCTTTAACCAGCTCCAGAGGCAAAGGTTAATCAAATCTATTTGTATGGCATATCTATGTAAGAGATCATTGCCAATGTATATTTGATTATGGGGATTATTTAAAACTAAAAACAGGTGCTTCACTGATTTATTAAATATGGAGAAAGATAATAAACATTTAGCTGTGATGTTATAGATTTCTGAGTTATCGTCATCCAGGTCATGGACCAAGAGATCTTGGGGGTAAAGATATTTAATCATCTTAGGTTCAGCTATCTGTACCAATAAGCTTTTAATTATAAAGTTAGCTTCCTGTTTTAAGTTCAATTTGGCATACTTGGTTTTTCCAAGGTCATGCATTTGCATAGGGATAATCTTTAACTTTCTCAATTTCTGCGAGGGGATTGAGGGTCCCCCTTGTGGAGAGATATGGTTAATACATTGCCGTCTAGGGAAATATTGGTTATCATTCCAGGTGAAATTTTAAAAGTATTACCATCAGAGTAACTTAGGGGAATCTGATTATCCGTTTGTAGTATAGTGATTTCAGGTACAGAGTTATTCCTGAAATGAATCTCCACATCATTTGGCTTCTCTTCCACAATGTGACAGTTATGTCTAGTGTGAGGTATGCTGGACCGCTCATAATTAATAGGTCTTTTTACTTGTGACCACATTACATTATTTATGCAATCAATTATGGTACTTAATTGCTTAAGAAGGTCGATACCAATAATTAAACGATCAGTCGGCAGATCCACTATAATGACAGGGTGTCTTATTACCCTGTTCCCCAGCTTTAGCCATGCCGTACTGTAGACTTTGAGAGAGTCAGCCCCAACGCCTATTAGTGAACCATCAAATTCCTTTAGTTTAGGTTTGTGGGGTGTTAGCTCATTTAGCTGTGTGTAGTACCTGTGGGATAAAATAGTTGCCTGGGATCCAGAATCAATAAATCCCAAGATAGTGTTGGAAACTGAATCCTGGAGCTCAGCTAATACATAATATCTCCTTGCAGTTTCTACCATTTTACACATAAAATTTGCATGTTTACACTATTGTGGGCTTCGCCACGTTTTACCTGTATCAACCACTTTACCTGATGCAGAAGAATTTTCACTCTTACTGGTCACTTTATCTATAGTAGGGCTGACAGGGTTCATGTGTACTGCATCGGTGGGAATAAGGTTAGGGGACAACTGCAAAAGAAGAGGTTTGTTAGAGCTTCCAGGCTGAGGTAGCTCATAATCACAGCTAAATTGTCTGTTTCTGGGCTGCAAGGATAGAACATGATTAGTACCATTATTGACATTTATCATTTCATTTGGTATATCTCTCCCCTCTCTCTCAGGTAATACCTGGGTATTTATGACTGTGCCTGTGGCCCACTGCTGGCCACTGGCTGTACCCCTAAAAACGGATTAATAGAGTGCTGAGCCGTTAAAGCTTGACTCATGTTAGTGAATAGTGTACATAATTGATTTAACTGCGTACTGTGTTAGCCCATTTCACTATACAAGATCTTTTTACCCATGGACCGATTTTTTGATATCCCAGGGTACTGATTCCTGGATCCTTGGGATCCCTCAAAATCATAGCTATTGTTTCTATTCTGACGTGGTTGTCTTTGGGGTTCAACTTGTTCAGCGTAAATATCTTGGGGAGTACTATTTACTTGGGGTGTCTGGTTACCCTGAGAGTATTTTCGCCACTTTTGGTATTTATTTTTACGAGATACCAATTACCTTGTGGGTATTCACCTCTTTGGGGATAACTATTTATCTGGGCATACCCCCCATTTTGAGTATATTCTCTCTGCACCTCAGGCCTTGTTGGGGGAGGGGCAGAGTTAAAACTTTGTGGGGAAGGCCTGTTTTCTCAGGCCACTTCCGCATAAGTTTTCTTTTTGGACTCTAAATTGAGGGGGCTAGGTTACATCCTAGTTTTTGCCACTATTTTAGGGCTGGGCCTTGGTTCCCTTTTAACCCCCTGTTCATCAGACATAACTTTATACTCTCTTTGATCAGCCAGTCCAATGAGCAGTTCTCATCAAAATCTCTATCCAGATTCATTTTGATGTGTGCGGGCAATGCTTCGTAAAAAATACATTCACAAATTCTGAGCTTTCAAATATGGGGTAGTCTTTGACCATACTGTGGGCACTTTTTAGTGCAGAAAGTAATTCTATAGGGCTTTGATTGGCGCCATATTTCAATCCATATACAACTATTTTAGCGGCTGTTTTTGTGCGATATTGCCTGAAATCCTTTTTGTACTGTTGCTTTGTTTCACTCCAGGAATAAATATTCATATCCTTTAGTGAAGAAAAAAACTTGTGATGTTTATCCCCAAATACCCAGGGCAGAAATTTAATTTTTGACTGCTCACTAGTAACATTCATTATAGATAAAGCATTTTCATAGGCCTCTAAGTGGTCAATTATAGAATTGGTTCCCTTGTTGGAAAATGTAGGTAAAGCACCACTTAAGAAAGTAATTATTTTAGGGGTGTCATATACCTTTAGTAGATGTATTTTGGGCCTTACTAGGGACCTTATTTTTGGGGCTGGAGCACCCCCTATCTGCGCTAGGTTTACTATGGGGAGACCCCTTACGTACATTAGTAATATTTGGGCTATCTGGGTAGCTGGTTCCGCCCCCTGACTCACTATTATCACTACCCTCCCCCTCTGAAGTGTAGCAGTCCCCTGAATTTAAAACATGAGGTGACTGTCTATGAGGGAAGTTTACCTCAGACCCAATAGGGGTCCTTTGTTTAAATTCTTCCCTGATACTCTGCAGTTCATTTCTCATAAATTCTTTTGGGATTTTTAACATGCCTGCATTATTATTTTTATTATTTTCACTATCAATGGAGGGGTTTTCATTATGGCGAGATTGTCTTTTTTTTTTTTTTTTTTTTTTAAAATTATTTTTATTGAGAATTTCAAAAGATACAACGTGGAACAGGAGAAAACAACGTCTATTACAAATGCTGTCGAGTGGTACATGACAAATAACATAACAGTACTTCGGGGAAGTAGAATAAAATACAATTGACCTACGAGTGTCTACAACCTGAGATACACCATGAGTTTTTACACTTCAGTGGGTTTATTACAGTGACACATAGTCTCATCTTTCCACTCTCCCCTCCCCTTTTAATTTACCTACTTTTCCCAAAGTAGTTGTTTAAGTTTTTATACAGAGGCCCAAAGAAAGGAACTAAAGGGCCCGGATGAGCGGTAACTAAAGTTAGGGGGGATGAGATCAAGAGAGAACCCTGTCGGTTCTTGGGTGCTGATTCGAAATGTGTGATGGGAGTTAAATAAGAGAGGTGAATTAGATAAACCCAGGGTCTTCTGACACGTCCCTGCTGTCTACAAGTGATTTTAGGGAGGTAGCTTTCTAACAGGGATCTAAGGAATTAAAATCTGATCTAAAGAGATTGCATAGGGCATTCTGAAGTAGAGATCTGGGTATCCATTTAACTTACTGAGGATATTAAGGGAGAAGAAAACAGGAAGTGCTACTGGGGGGGAGGGAGAAGAGGGAAAGAGGGAAGAAAAAAAAAAAAAAAAAAAAAAAGAGGGGGGGGGAAGGGGATTCATAATTTTTGGAGGAGGAGGACGGGGTTTAACATACCCCTCCTCAAGGATGCACTTTGGAGCTGATGTCTGCCTTCCTGTCTAGATGGAAAGAATCTTAGCCTTCCCCAGTGAGTCCCAGGGGCTCCAAGTCAGGGCATACAGTTCATTTTGTTGGCGGGCATTGTACACATAGTTTTCTGCGAGGGGATTGAGGGTCCCCCTTGTGGAGAGATATGGTTAATACATTGCCATCTAGGGAAATATTGGTTATCATTCCAGGTGAAATTTTAAAAGTATTACCATCAGAGTAACTTAGGGGAATCTGATTATCCGTTTGTAGTATAGTGATTTCAGGTACAGAGTTATTCCTGAAATGAATCTCCACATCATTTGGCTTCTCTTCCACAATGTGACAGTTATGTCTAGTGTGAGGTATGCTGGACCGCTCATAATTAATAGGTCTTTTTACTTGTGACCACATTACATTATTTATGCAATCAATTATGGTACTTAATTGCTTAAGAAGGTCGATACCAATAATTAAACGATCAGTCGGCAGATCCACTATAATGACAGGGTGTCTTATTACCCTGTTCCCCAGCTTTAGCCATGCCGTACTGTAGACTTTGAGAGAGTCAGCCCCAACGCCTATTAGTGAACCATCAAATTCCTTTAGTTTAGGTTTGTGGGGTGTTAGCTCATTTAGCTGTGTGTAGTACCTGTGGGATAAAATAGTTGCCTGGGATCCAGAATCAATAAATCCCAAGATAGTGTTGGAAACTGAATCCTGGAGCTCAGCTAATACATAATATCTCCTTGCAGTTTCTACCATTTTACACATAAAATTTGCATGTTTACACTATTGTGGGCTTCGCCACGTTTTACCTGTATCAACCACTTTACCTGATGCAGAAGAATTTTCACTCTTACTGGTCACTTTATCTATAGTAGGGCTGACAGGGTTCATGTGTACTGCATCGGTGGGAATAAGGTTAGGGGACAACTGCAAAAGAAGAGGTTTGTTAGAGCTTCCAGGCTGAGGTAGCTCATAATCACAGCTAAATTGTCTGTTTCTGGGCTGCAAGGATAGAACATGATTAGTACCATTATTGACATTTATCATTTCATTTGGTATATCTCTCCCCTCTCTCTCAGGTAATACCTGGGTATTTATGACTGTGCCTGTGGCCCACTGCTGGCCACTGGCTGTACCCCTAAAAACGGATTAATAGAGTGCTGAGCCGTTAAAGCTTGACTCATGTTAGTGAATAGTGTACATAATTGATTTAACTGCGTACTGTGTTAGCCCATTTCACTATACAAGATCTTTTTACCCATGGACCGATTTTTTGATATCCCAGGGTACTGATTCCTGGATCCTTGGGATCCCTCAAAATCATAGCTATTGTTTCTATTCTGACGTGGTTGTCTTTGGGGTTCAACTTGTTCAGCGTAAATATCTTGGGGAGTACTATTTACTTGGGGTGTCTGGTTACCCTGAGAGTATTTTCGCCACTTTTGGTATTTATTTTTACGAGATACCAATTACCTTGTGGGTATTCACCTCTTTGGGGATAACTATTTATCTGGGCATACCCCCCATTTTGAGTATATTCTCTCTGCACCTCAGGCCTTGTTGGGGGAGGGGCAGAGTTAAAACTTTGTGGGGAAGGCCTGTTTTCTCAGGCCACTTCCGCATAAGTTTTCTTTTTGGACTCTAAATTGAGGGGGCTAGGTTACATCCTAGTTTTTGCCACTATTTTAGGGCTGGGCCTTGGTTCCCTTTTAACCCCCTGTTCATCAGACATAACTTTATACTCTCTTTGATCAGCCAGTCCAATGAGCAGTTCTCATCAAAATCTCTATCCAGATTCATTTTGATGTGTGCGGGCAATGCTTCGTAAAAAATACATTCACAAATTCTGAGCTTTCAAATATGGGGTAGTCTTTGACCATACTGTGGGCACTTTTTAGTGCAGAAAGTAATTCTATAGGGCTTTGATTGGCGCCATATTTCAATCCATATACAACTATTTTAGCGGCTGTTTTTGTGCGATATTGCCTGAAATCCTTTTTGTACTGTTGCTTTGTTTCACTCCAGGAATAAATATTCATATCCTTTAGTGAAGAAAAAAACTTGTGATGTTTATCCCCAAATACCCAGGGCAGAAATTTAATTTTTGACTGCTCACTAGTAACATTCATTATAGATAAAGCATTTTCATAGGCCTCTAAGTGGTCAATTATAGAATTGGTTCCCTTGTTGGAAAATGTAGGTAAAGCACCACTTAAGAAAGTAATTATTTTAGGGGTGTCATATACCTTTATTAGATGTATTTTGGGCCTTACTAGGGACCTTATTTTTGGGGCTGGAGCACCCCCTATCTGCGCTAGGTTTACTATGGGGAGACCCCTTACGTACATTAGTAATATTTGGGCTATCTGGGTAGCTGGTTCCGCCCCCTGACTCACTATTATCACTACCCTCCCCCTCTGAAGTGTAGCAGTCCCCTGAATTTAAAACATGAGGTGACTGTCTATGAGGGAAGTTTACCTCAGACCCAATAGGGGTCCTTTGTTTAAATTCTTCCCTGATACTCTGCAGTTCATTTCTCATAAATTCTTTTGGGATTTTTAACATGCCTGCATTATTATTTTTATTATTTTCACTATCAATGGAGGGGTTTTCATTATGGCGAGATTGTCTTTTTTTTTTTTTTTTTTTTTTTTTAAATTATTTTTATTGAGAATTTCAAAAGATACAACGTGGAACAGGAGAAAACAACGTCTATTACAAATGCTGTCGAGTGGTACATGACAAATAACATAACAGTACTTCGGGGAAGTAGAATAAAATACAATTGACCTACGAGTGTCTACAACCTGAGATACACCATGAGTTTTTACACTTCAGTGGGTTTATTACAGTGACACATAGTCTCATCTTTCCACTCTCCCCTCCCCTTTTAATTTACCTACTTTTCCCAAAGTAGTTGTTTAAGTTTTTATACAGAGGCCCAAAGAAAGGAACTAAAGGGCCCGGATGAGCGGTAACTAAAGTTAGGGGGGATGAGATCAAGAGAGAACCCTGTCGGTTCTTGGGTGCTGATTCGAAATGTGTGATGGGAGTTAAATAAGAGAGGTGAATTAGATAAACCCAGGGTCTTCTGACACGTCCCTGCTGTCTACAAGTGATTTTAGGGAGGTAGCTTTCTAACAGGGATCTAAGGAATTAAAATCTGATCTAAAGAGATTGCATAGGGCATTCTGAAGTAGAGATCTGGGTATCCATTTAACTTACTGAGGATATTAAGGGAGAAGAAAACAGGAAGTGCTACTGGGGGGGAGGGAGAAGAGGGAAAGAGGGAAGAAAAAAAAAAAAAAAAAAAAAAGGAGGGGGGGGGAAGGGGATTCATAATTTTTGGAGGAGGAGGACGGGGTTTAACATACCCCTCCTCAAGGATGCACTTTGGAGCTGATGTCTGCCTTCCTGTCTAGATGGAAAGAATCTTAGCCTTCCCCAGTGAGTCCCAGGGGCTCCAAGTCAGGGCATACAGTTCATTTTGTTGGCGGGCATTGTACACATAGTTTTCTGCGAGGGGATTGAGGGTCCCCCTTGTGGAGAGATATGGTTAATACATTGCCGTCTAGGGAAATATTGGTTATCATTCCAGGTGAAATTTTAAAAGTATTACCATCAGAGTAACTTAGGGGAATCTGATTATCCGTTTGTAGTATAGTGATTTCAGGTACAGAGTTATTCCTGAAATGAATCTCCACATCATTTGGCTTCTCTTCCACAATGTGACAGTTATGTCTAGTGTGAGGTATGCTGGACCGCTCATAATTAATAGGTCTTTTTACTTGTGACCACATTACATTATTTATGCAATCAATTATGGTACTTAATTGCTTAAGAAGGTCGATACCAATAATTAAACGATCAGTCGGCAGATCCACTATAATGACAGGGTGTCTTATTACCCTGTTCCCCAGCTTTAGCCATGCCGTACTGTAGACTTTGAGAGAGTCAGCCCCAACGCCTATTAGTGAACCATCAAATTCCTTTAGTTTAGGTTTGTGGGGTGTTAGCTCATTTAGCTGTGTGTAGTACCTGTGGGATAAAATAGTTGCCTGGGATCCAGAATCAATAAATCCCAAGATAGTGTTGGAAACTGAATCCTGGAGCTCAGCTAATACATAATATCTCCTTGCAGTTTCTACCATTTTACACATAAAATTTGCATGTTTACACTATTGTGGGCTTCGCCACGTTTTACCTGTATCAACCACTTTACCTGATGCAGAAGAATTTTCACTCTTACTGGTCACTTTATCTATAGTAGGGCTGACAGGGTTCATGTGTACTGCATCGGTGGGAATAAGGTTAGGGGACAACTGCAAAAGAAGAGGTTTGTTAGAGCTTCCAGGCTGAGGTAGCTCATAATCACAGCTAAATTGTCTGTTTCTGGGCTGCAAGGATAGAACATGATTAGTACCATTATTGACATTTATCATTTCATTTGGTATATCTCTCCCCTCTCTCTCAGGTAATACCTGGGTATTTATGACTGTGCCTGTGGCCCACTGCTGGCCACTGGCTGTACCCCTAAAAACGGATTAATAGAGTGCTGAGCCGTTAAAGCTTGACTCATGTTAGTGAATAGTGTACATAATTGATTTAACTGCGTACTGTGTTAGCCCATTTCACTATACAAGATCTTTTTACCCATGGACCGATTTTTTGATATCCCAGGGTACTGATTCCTGGATCCTTGGGATCCCTCAAAATCATAGCTATTGTTTCTATTCTGACGTGGTTGTCTTTGGGGTTCAACTTGTTCAGCGTAAATATCTTGGGGAGTACTATTTACTTGGGGTGTCTGGTTACCCTGAGAGTATTTTCGCCACTTTTGGTATTTATTTTTACGAGATACCAATTACCTTGTGGGTATTCACCTCTTTGGGGATAACTATTTATCTGGGCATACCCCCCATTTTGAGTATATTCTCTCTGCACCTCAGGCCTTGTTGGGGGAGGGGCAGAGTTAAAACTTTGTGGGGAAGGCCTGTTTTCTCAGGCCACTTCCGCATAAGTTTTCTTTTTGGACTCTAAATTGAGGGGGCTAGGTTACATCCTAGTTTTTGCCACTATTTTAGGGCTGGGCCTTGGTTCCCTTTTAACCCCCTGTTCATCAGACATAACTTTATACTCTCTTTGATCAGCCAGTCCAATGAGCAGTTCTCATCAAAATCTCTATCCAGATTCATTTTGATGTGTGCGGGCAATGCTTCATAAAAAATACATTCACAAATTCTGAGCTTTCAAATATGGGGTAGTCTTTGACCATACTGTGGGCACTTTTTAGTGCAGAAAGTAATTCTATAGGGCTTTGATTGGCGCCATATTTCAATCCATATACAACTATTTTAGCGGCTGTTTTTGTGCGATATTGCCTGAAATCCTTTTTGTACTGTTGCTTTGTTTCACTCCAGGAATAAATATTCATATCCTTTAGTGAAGAAAAAAACTTGTGATGTTTATCCCCAAATACCCAGGGCAGAAATTTAATTTTTGACTGCTCACTAGTAACATTCATTATAGATAAAGCATTTTCATAGGCCTCTAAGTGGTCAATTATAGAATTGGTTCCCTTGTTGGAAAATGTAGGTAAAGCACCACTTAAGAAAGTAATTATTTTAGGGGTGTCATATACCTTTATTAGATGTATTTTGGGCCTTACTAGGGACCTTATTTTTGGGGCTGGAGCACCCCCTATCTGCGCTAGGTTTACTATGGGGAGACCCCTTACGTACATTAGTAATATTTGGGCTATCTGGGTAGCTGGTTCCGCCCCCTGACTCACTATTATCACTACCCTCCCCCTCTGAAGTGTAGCAGTCCCCTGAATTTAAAACATGAGGTGACTGTCTATGAGGGAAGTTTACCTCAGACCCAATAGGGGTCCTTTGTTTAAATTCTTCCCTGATACTCTGCAGTTCATTTCTCATAAATTCTTTTGGGATTTTTAACATGCCTGCATTATTATTTTTATTATTTTCACTATCAATGGAGGGGTTTTCATTATGGCGAGATTGTCTTTTTTTTTTTTTTTTTTTTTTTTTTTAAATTATTTTTATTGAGAATTTCAAAAGATACAACGTGGAACAGGAGAAAACAACGTCTATTACAAATGCTGTCGAGTGGTACATGACAAATAACATAACAGTACTTTGGGGAAGTAGAATAAAATACAATTGACCTACGAGTGTCTACAACCTGAGATACACCATGAGTTTTTACACTTCAGTGGGTTTATTACAGTGACACATAGTCTCATCTTTCCACTCTCCCCTCCCCTTTTAATTTACCTACTTTCCCCAAAGTAGTTGTTTAAGTTTTTATACAGAGGCCCAAAGAAAGGAACTAAAGGGCCCGGATGAGCGGTAACTAAAGTTAGGGGGGATGAGATCAAGAGAGAACCCTGTCGGTTCTTGGGTGCTGATTCGAAATGTGTGATGGGAGTTAAATAAGAGAGGTGAATTAGATAAACCCAGGGTCTTCTGACACGTCCCTGCTGTCTACAAGTGATTTTAGGGAGGTAGCTTTCTAACAGGGATCTAAGGAATTAAAATCTGATCTAAAGAGATTGCATAGGGCATTCTGAAGTAGAGATCTGGGTATCCATTTAACTTACTGAGGATATTAAGGGAGAAGAAAACAGGAAGTGCTACTGGGGGGGAGGGAGAAGAGGGAAAGAGGGAAGAAAAAAAAAAAAAAGAGGGGGGGGGGAAGGGGATTCATAATTTTTGGAGGAGGAGGACGGGGTTTAACATACCCCTCCTCAAGGATGCACTTTGGAGCTGATGTCTGCCTTCCTGTCTAGATGGAAAGAATCTTAGCCTCCCCCAGTGAGTCCCAGGGGCTCCAAGTCAGGGCATACAGTTCATTTTGTTGGCGGGCATTGTACACATAGTTTTCTGCGAGGGGATTGAGGGTCCCACTTGTGGAGAGATATGGTTAATACATTGCCGTCTAGGGAAATATTGGTTATCATTCCAGGTGAAATTTTAAAAGTATTACCATCAGAGTAACTTAGGGGAATCTGATTATCCGTTTGTAGTATAGTGATTTCAGGTACAGAGTTATTCCTGAAATGAATCTCCACATCATTTGGCTTCTCTTCCACAATGTGACAGTTATGTCTAGTGTGAGGTATGCTGGACCGCTCATAATTAATAGGTCTTTTTACTTGTGACCACATTACATTATTTATGCAATCAATTATGGTACTTAATTGCTTAAGAAGGTCGATACCAATAATTAAACGATCAGTCGGCAGATCCACTATAATGACAGGGTGTCTTATTACCCTGTTCCCCAGCTTTAGCCATGCCGTACTGTAGACTTTGAGAGAGTCAGCCCCAACGCCTATTAGTGAACCATCAAATTCCTTTAGTTTAGGTTTGTGGGGTGTTAGCTCATTTAGCTGTGTGTAGTACCTGTGGGATAAAATAGTTGCCTGGGATCCAGAATCAATAAATCCCAAGATAGTGTTGGAAACTGAATCCTGGAGCTCAGCTAATACATAATATCTCCTTGCAGTTTCTACCATTTTACACATAAAATTTGCATGTTTACACTATTGTGGGCTTCGCCACGTTTTACCTGTATCAACCACTTTACCTGATGCAGAAGAATTTTCACTCTTACTGGTCACTTTATCTATAGTAGGGCTGACAGGGTTCATGTGTACTGCATCGGTGGGAATAAGGTTAGGGGACAACTGCAAAAGAAGAGGTTTGTTAGAGCTTCCAGGCTGAGGTAGCTCATAATCACAGCTAAATTGTCTGTTTCTGGGCTGCAAGGATAGAACATGATTAGTACCATTATTGACATTTATCATTTCATTTGGTATATCTCTCCCCTCTCTCTCAGGTAATACCTGGGTATTTATGACTGTGCCTGTGGCCCACTGCTGGCCACTGGCTGTACCCCTAAAAACGGATTAATAGAGTGCTGAGCCGTTAAAGCTTGACTCATGTTAGTGAATAGTGTACATAATTGATTTAACTGCGTACTGTGTTAGCCCATTTCAATATACAAGATCTTTTTACCCATGGACCGATTTTTTGATATCCCAGGGTACTGATTCCTGGATCCTTGGGATCCCTCAAAATCATAGCTATTGTTTCTATTCTGACGTGGTTGTCTTTGGGGTTCAACTTGTTCAGCGTAAATATCTTGGGGAGTACTATTTACTTGGGGTGTCTGGTTACCCTGAGAGTATTTTCGCCACTTTTGGTATTTATTTTTACGAGATACCAATTACCTTGTGGGTATTCACCTCTTTGGGGATAACTATTTATCTGGGCATACCCCCCATTTTGAGTATATTCTCTCTGCACCTCAGGCCTTGTTGGGGGAGGGGCAGAGTTAAAACTTTGTGGGGAAGGCCTGTTTTCTCAGGCCACTTCCGCATAAGTTTTCTTTTTGGACTCTAAATTGAGGGGGCTAGGTTACATCCTAGTTTTTGCCACTATTTTAGGGCTGGGCCTTGGTTCCCTTTTAACCCCCTGTTCATCAGACATAACTTTATACTCTCTTTGATCAGCCAGTCCAATGAGCAGTTCTCATCAAAATCTCTATCCAGATTCATTTTGATGTGTGCGGGCAATGCTTCGTAAAAAATACATTCACAAATTCTGAGCTTTCAAATATGGGGTAGTCTTTGACCATACTGTGGGCACTTTTTAGTGCAGAAAGTAATTCTATAGGGCTTTGATTGGTGCCATATTTCAATCCATATACAACTATTTTAGCGGCTGTTTTTGTGCGATATTGCCTGAAATCCTTTTTGTACTGTTGCTTTGTTTCACTCCAGGAATAAATATTCATATCCTTTAGTGAAGAAAAAAACTTGTGATGTTTATCCCCAAATACCCAGGGCAGAAATTTAATTTTTGACTGCTCACTAGTAACATTCATTATAGATAAAGCATTTTCATAGGCCTCTAAGTGGTCAATTATAGAATTGGTTCCCTTGTTGGAAAATGTAGGTAAAGCACCACTTAAGAAAGTAATTATTTTAGGGGTGTCATATACCTTTATTAGATGTATTTTGGGCCTTCCTAGGGACCTTATTTTTGGGGCTGGAGCACCCCCTATCTGCGCTAGGTTTACTATGGGGAGACCCCTTACGTACATTAGTAATATTTGGGCTATCTGGGTAGCTGGTTCCGCCCCCTGACTCACTATTATCACTACCCTCCCCCTCTGAAGTGTAGCAGTCCCCTGAATTTAAAACATGAGGTGACTGTCTATGAGGGAAGTTTACCTCAGACCCAATAGGGGTCCTTTGTTTAAATTCTTCCCTGATACTCTGCAGTTCATTTCTCATAAATTCTTTTGGGATTTTTAACATGCCTGCATTATTATTTTTATTATTTTCACTATCAATGGAGGGGTTTTCATTATGGCGAGATTGTCTTTTTTTTTTTTTTTTTTTTTTTTAAATTATTTTTATTGAGAATTTCAAAAGATACAACGTGGAACAGGAGAAAACAACGTCTATTACAAATGCTGTCGAGTGGTACATGACAAATAACATAACAGTACTTCGGGGAAGTAGAATAAAATACAATTGACCTACGAGTGTCTACAACCTGAGATACACCATGAGTTTTTACACTTCAGTGGGTTTATTACAGTGACACATAGTCTCATCTTTCCACTCTCCCCTCCCCTTTTAATTTACCTACTTTTCCCAAAGTAGTTGTTTAAGTTTTTATACAGAGGCCCAAAGAAAGGAACTAAAGGGCCCGGATGAGCGGTAACTAAAGTTAGGGGGGATGAGATCAAGAGAGAACCCTGTCGGTTCTTGGGTGCTGATTCGAAATGTGTGATGGGAGTTAAATAAGAGAGGTGAATTAGATAAACCCAGGGTCTTCTGACACGTCCCTGCTGTCTACAAGTGATTTTAGGGAGGTAGCTTTCTAACAGGGATCTAAGGAATTAAAATCTGATCCAAAGAGATTGCATAGGGCATTCTGAAGTAGAGATCTGGGTATCCATTTAACTTACTGAGGATATTAAGGGAGAAGAAAACAGGAAGTGCTACTGGGGGGGAGGGAGAAGAGGGAAAGAGGGAAGAAAAAAAAAAAAAAAAAAAAAAGAGGGGGGGGGGGGGAAGGGGATTCATAATTTTTGGAGGAGGAGGACGGGGTTTAACATACCCCTCCTCAAGGATGCACTTTGGAGCTGATGTCTGCCTTCCTGTCTAGATGGAAAGAATCTTAGCCTCCCCCAGTGAGTCCCAGGGGCTCCAAGTCAGGGCATACAGTTCATTTTGTTGGCGGGCATTGTACACATAGTTTTCTATTGACTTGAAGTAGGAGATGAGCTGAACTAAAGCGTGCCAGTTCGGGCAGTCCGGCCTCTTCCAATTTCTGGCAATAAGTAGCTTTACAGCCATCAAAATAGTAATCAGTAGGATACGGCTCGGCAGAGGAAGGGGCCGGAGGCCAGCATGAATTATGGTCATTTCCGGAGAAAAGGACCCAGAGAGGCCCAAAAGCTGACATAGGGATTCCAATTTGTGCCACAAGGGGGTGATTATGGGGCAGGCCCACCAGATGTGCAGGTGGTCTCCTATTTGTTGGCAGCCTCTCCAGCAAAGGGGGGAGCTGTCTGGAAACATTTTATGCAACTTAGAGGGAACATAGTGCCATCTGGTCATCAGCTTGTAAAATAATTCAAAGAGAGTTACACAGTGAACAGAAGACTTAGTGTGTTGAATTGCTTCTGACCACGTGTCTGTAGATAATTCTACACCCCAATCCTTCTCCCAATCTTCCATTTGTTTGGTCTTAGTGAGCTTGGTCGCATTAAGGAGGATTGTATAGTGGGAAGACAGCGGAGTGACGTGGTGTGAGTCTGTGGAAAGCCTAGTTTCCCAGGGAGTCAGTGGTCTGGGAGGGGTGTTCAGAAAACCCCATGACCTTAGAATGGAGAAAAGTCTAAGGAGGTCAAATCTGAATCTAGGTGGGATATTATGGCTTTGCGTCAAAGAATCGGGAGACACCGGTCCCCCCTCTGCGAAAAAATCGGTGATGTGGAGGTTGGAAAGGGCCCTACGGACCATCAGACCCGCCAGCGGTAGACCCAGTAGGAGTCCTGACACTGAGTGGATAGGAGAGGGATGTGGGGAGACTAATTAATGGTGACAAAGCCGTACCCAGGACTTTCTGCAGTGCTGGACGATCTTGTTGTGGATCGGAAAATCCGAAGCACAGTGGGGTGGGATCCATAATAGATCCATCAAGGTTAAATTGGCTGGGATAGAGGCTTGCTCTAGTTCTAACCAGCGGGGGACTGCTGAGTTTGTGTTCCACTCAGAAATATGGGATAGGAGGGCAGCCTCGTAATAATACCTGATAGATGGAAGGCCGAGGCCGCCTGCCAGAACCGGGCGCTGCAGTAAAGAGGCTGAAATTCGGGGCTTCTTCCCATTCCAAATATATCGATTAATTACCGCCTGAAATTTGTTTAGGAGTGGAAGTGGAATCTTCACCGGTAGACACCTGAAGAGGTAGGTTAATCTGGGGAGCTGCATCATCTTGACTGCCGCTATTCTCCCAAACCAGAAGATTTCATCGTATCTTCTGGAGCATAAATCCGTTTGAAGTTGAGAAAGAAGGGTGTGGTAATTCTTGGTCAGGATTGTGCCGATATCATGGGACAGAAACACTCCTAAATGCTTTAGTCCTGATGTTGACCATTGAAAATGGTATTTCCCCTTAAGTGAAGTCAATTGAGAATCGGGTAAGTTCAAGGGATAGGCCTCTGTTTTACTAAGATTCAATTTATAATAAGAGATGCTACCGAACCTGTCTAAAAGTTCGAACAATGCAGGGAGGGACTCCTCTGGGTCTGTAATAAAGAGTGTTAAATCGTCCGCGTATAGGGCCAGTTTTTGAGGGGTGTCATGCAATACTAAGCCTTGGACCAGATTTGAGGTCCTGATTGCTGCGGCGAGCGGCTCAATACTCAGGGCGAAAAGAAGAGGAGACAGGGGGCACCCCTGTCTCGTACCATTAGTAATCTGTAGTTCGTCAGAGCAGAAACCTAAGCCCCTCACCCTTGCCGTAGGACAGGAATAAAGAGATCTGACAGCTGTGATAAAGGGGTCAGGAAGGCCAAACGCTTGTAGAGTCAAGAACATGTAGTCCCACCTCACCCTGTCAAACGCTTTTTCAGCGTCCATAGACAGGGCGAGGAGAGGGATCTCCATGTCTGCAACCTCGGTAAAAATGTTAAGGAGGCGTCTGGTGTTATCCGGAGCCTGTCTGCCTGGAATGAAACCCACCTGGTCCGGGTCCACAAGGTCCGGGAGTAATCTATTTAGTCTGGTGGCCAATATTTTAGCGTATAGTTTTACGTCCACATTAATTAGCGAGATTGGTCTGTAACTCTCACAAAGGGAGTGGTCTTTGCCCTCCTTGGGGATGGTGATAATGGAAGCTTCAAGAAACTCAGGGCGGAGGGTCCCTGAGGCAAAGGTAGAGTTAAAGAATCTGATAAGGAGAGGAGATAGGTGGGATGCAAAAGTTTTGTAGAAAAGGGCAGTGAACCCATCCGGACCAGGGGATTTATTACTAGAAAGCGAAGAGATCGCTTGCTTCAGTTCCTCCGCTGTAACTGGGCTAGAAAGGCTCAGGGCATCCTCCTCTGAGATAACTGGCAAGGGGAGGAGGGACAGAAACCGCTCAATCTGTGTTTCGAGGTCTTTAAGCCTTCATGGGAGGAATCCAAATTGTATAGGTCAGAATAATAATGGGCAAATGCCTCCGCTATATCTTTAGGGGCATAAACAGCCCCTCTGGGTGTTTTGATTTGAGGGATCCGGCGCTGTTGTGCTCGGATTCGAAGTTTATGAGCCAAAAGTCGGTCGGCTCTATTCCCTTTATAGTAATAAAGTTGTTTAAGGGATAAGAGGTTGGACTGTATCCTTTTGTCTTCCATTGTATTGATTTTAGATTTGATAGATGCGATTTGTTCCGCAATCTGTTTAGACGGGTCTCCTCTATTGAGGGTTTCCATATATCGGAGTTCAGAGTATAACTGAGCTAGGGGTTTACCTGAGATGTTACGGTTCATTGAAGCTTGTTTTATGAAGTGGCCCCTCATAAAGGCTTTTAGGGTTGCCCACAGTATTGGATCATCAGTCATTGTGTTGTCGTTGATGGACAAGAATTCAGACATCATCTTTGAAGTGTCAGCCTCTGCCGGGCCTGATATTAACGATGGGTGCAATCTCCATGAGGAGGGGAAGGGACCAGTAGGGGAGGAGTTGGTCAGGGCGATGGAAACCATATCATGATCTGACCAGGGACATATTTTGATGGAAGGCTGAGTTAATCTGTCCAGAAGGGGGGAACGGCACAAGAGATAATCAATTCTTGTGTAACAAAGGTGGGGGTTGGAATAGAAGGTAAAGTCCTTCTCACTTGGGGATAGACAGCGCCAAGAGTCATACAGATTATATTGATACATTAAAGACCGAAACTGTTGGGAGGCCCTCTTAGCAGAGGGATCTAAAGATCCACGCTTGGGTGATTTTCTATCCAGGACTGGGTCCCAAACAACATTGAGGTCTCCTCCAATTAGAAGAGTGCCCCTACATAGTTGTTCTATCCGTGGGAGGACCGATTTCAAGAAGGTTAGTTGCCCTACATTGGGGGCGTATAGTGAAGCAAGGGTATACTGGGCGCCCTCTAGAGTGCAAACTACTATTAAGTACCTACCCTCTGGGTCTCTTTCCACATATTGAACCTCACACAAGACAGATTTGTGTACCATAATGGCAACCCCTCTCTTTTTTTTGAGGTGGGAGGCTGATAGGCAGATTGGGAACAATTTGGAGTTCTGCAAGAACGAGGAACCCTGGGGCCAGTGGGTCTCCTGAAGGAAGGCAACCCCTACCCCATTCTTCAAAAGGTAACGGAGAAGGAGACTTCTCTTAGAAGGGGAATTTAGTCCTTGCACGTTTAGGGTGGCGAATTTGAAAGTCATATTTAGGGGGGAGAGGAGAAGAAGAGGAAGAGAAGGAAAAAAAAAGGGGGGAAGGGGGAAGTAGGGAAGAGGCAAAGGAAAAGGGGAAGTGTGACCAGTCCTGTTCTCTGACTACTACTATTCACCCAATTTAGGGTGACGTTTTTCTCTTCTTATTCCTGTCTTACCTCCCCCTCTCTCTCCTCCTCCCCTTTTCCTTCCTTCACTATTGAGATTCTCTATTCTTTTTTGTTCTCTTTTTTAAATTAGAACTCTTGGATAGACGTTCTAGGTGCAATACTATAAATTTCTATTAATGATTGAAGACTGTGACAATAAATGCACAGCCAAAATCTGCGTTGCGCTTCCCTAAGGAGTGAAGCCCAAAGCAGATCTAAAGGTGGGGGGGAGAGTGCCGACGGCACTAGAAACGAGCTAGAGAGCTAAATTTCTATTAAATTAAGGCCATAAGGGCCCAAGGGTGTACAAAAGAGATCAAGATGGACAATTATGAATGACAATTATCACAGCATACAGTATTAGCAGTGTGCCACTATTCTGGTGGCTAAAAAGTATAGAGGGAACAGATATAAACCTGGGCACAGCATTAAAGTGAATAAATGTATAATCAGAAATGAGCATAAACCTGGAATAAATTCACATGTAATCTGTGAAACCGTAACATAAGTAAGTTTTAGATTAACCAAACAAACAACCAATCAATCCAACCGACAATAGGGGGAAGAATGGAGGGGAAGGCTAGGCTATCACTATTCTACTCATTAGGTTTTGATTTGGGGTGATGATGGGGAGATTAAGTCAGGATGGCGATAAGTCAACGCTATTCAAGGGCTCTCTTACCCCTCGACTATGATGAGAGTATTAGAAACAAGCGTGACCTTAGTGTAGGGGGAGAAGTTATTACATTTAAGAGGGACCTCTAAGGGCCTGTAGGAGGGGGCAAATAGGGGTAGGGAGAATGACTGTTGAGGTATAGTATTCTTAGGGATTGTACAGGGGAGGGGGGCTTTACCGTCCTAGCCATTGGTCTAAGATAGTTCTAAGGGGATCACAACAAATAAATTCAAGCCAACGGGTTTGATATGTTTACAAGGCGTAACTATAACATTGTTTAATAAAAAAGGGACGCTGGAATTATCCGCCCCCACCTCTTACACTTAGTAGATCAGAGCTCGGATGAGATCAGTTATCTCCTGTTCCTCCAGGTTTTCCAATGTTGACGGTCTTTAAACCTACGAGAGAAGGGGAAAAAATCACAAGGAACAACAATAACAGCAATGGAAACAACAGTATGAGAATAAGAATTATTCTTGTCCTTGCTGTGTACAGAGTAGTAGAGATAAACCAAGTAAAGTTCAGGGGATGAAAGTCTGTTGGATCACAACCAGTCAAATGTGAGCGGGTTAAGGTTCCATTTTCCTTAGAGTCATGTGTCCAAGACCCGGGTCATGGATAGAAACGCTCCACATCAATGAGAGCTTGAAGGTTCCTTATTTGTGCCCCTCGGAGGGAGTTGAGCCCATGGTTGAGCTTCTGCTCTCAGGCCTCCATGTGGGGCTTTTGCGGTTGAAGGAGGAGGGTTATCAGGAAGTAAGTCCCACTTGGAGAGAAGGCTTCTGCCCTGCTCTGGGGAGGTGACAATATGTTGAATGTCATCTTTGGTCACAAATAGTCTCACCGGGAAGCCCCATCTGTACTTTATGTCCTTGTTCCTAAGAACTCTAGTGAAGTCTCTGAAGGCCTTGCGTTGTTGCAAAGTGTGAGGGGAGAGATCTGGAAAGATCTGAAGGCTGTCAAATTTTGTGGGTTTTAAGGCACCTGAGTTAACGGCTCTCAGAAATTTCTCTCTAAAGGTAAAATAATGCAGCCTCACCACCACATCTCTTGGTTTGTCGTCCGAGATGGTTCTCGGCCTTATTGCTCTGTGGGCCCTGTCAATAAGGGATTCCGGGTCCTTCAGTGGGCCAAGTGCCGCTGTGAAGACTTCTTGTAGGTACATCTGAAGATCCTTAGGAAGAACACTTTCAGGGATGCCCCTCAGACTAACATTGTTGCGTCTGGAGCGATCTTCTAAGTCAGCTAGTTTGGATTCAAGCGCTGAAATCTGTCCCGCCAGACATTCTGAGTATGCAAGTAGGTTGGAGTGGTCAACCGTGAGGTCTTCTTGTTTGCGCTCAAGGGTGTCTGTGCACTCACCAATTGCAACTATATCTCTTCTTAGCTCTGAGCAGGATTTGTCAAACCTTTTACAGATGGATTCATGGTGTGACGTCAGCATGGTTTTTATCTGAGCCATCATGTTGTTATTTGCACTAGCGATGTCTGCTAGGCTTGCCGGTTGGGAGGTTGCATTGGTATCTCTTTCATTGCTTGGCTCCGAGTGGCAGGTTGAATCGGATAGATCATCTTCTGAGCAGTGTTCCTGCTCTCTTCGGGGGAGCTGAAAGTGCTCTTTCATTGTTCTTTTCGGGCCTGTGAGGCCTTTAGATCTCTTTCTCTGGGCCTGCGCCATAATTCTACGGAGGGGGTGCTCCTGAGGAGGTCCTGTGGATAGTGGCAATGACCCACAATCTGAGATGTAGGGGAGGAGGAGTATGCTGAAAGTTTCCCACTGTATGCTGTAATTAGAAGTTATACCACCCCAGGGCCCATGCCCTAAGGCATAGTGGTTCTAGCTGGCCATCCTGCTATTAGTTACAGGTATGATCAAGTTAGGGGTGAGTCTTATAGCCCTTAGGAAAGGATCACTTTGGTAGAAGAGTACTGCCCGTTACCAAAAGCAACAGAGTGCAAAGACAGACCCCAGGCCACCTCCACACACTCCCCCCAGGGATATTGCCCTCACAGGGCGATCACGGGAAAGGGGAAGGGGGTATGACCCGCTGTCACTGAGGGCAGCGGGAAAAGGGGGGGGGGAGAGTGTGGATAGATTAACCAGGAGATGTAGATATTGGTGGGAGGGGACCACTGGTACAGGCGGTTTTCAGGGGTGAGGCTGTGTTATGAGACTCTGTTAAGAGTGCAGCGAGACAGTCTTTATGCTGATGGAGATGGCTAGGCAGAATGTAAACAAAGGGGGTACTTGGATCCTATGGGAGTGGCAGAGGGAGTGTAAAACCCCTTGAGGGGCCACAGTCTCTCACGTGTGGGGCCAAACTATGCCCTGCTATACCAATAGAACTGCCTTGACAGGATGAAGAGGCCAGAATGTAAACTTTATTGTACAGGAAAATTCTTGCAAGATTGGCAGCTGAATTCACTTCATTTATTGTGAGAGGGGTTAGGTGACAAAGGGTCTGACTTATTATACTAGTCAGTATGCTTGATGTAACTTTTTGTCCCGTTAGGTAGATTGTGAACTACTCCCCTCTTTACTATTTTTAATAGGCAACACAGCCTTTTGGCATTCAGCCAGACTCAGAATCAGCTGTGAGGCGCAGCAACCGTTCCGGAGCGGAGCCCCGACCCTCCGGAACAGATGTTGCTGCGCTTGTGTGCGTGAAAGCAGCCGGCCAGATCTTCTTCAGCTGTTGGCCAGATGTACCGGTCTACACTTGCTGTAGGTCCTCCTGTCACTGGGTCACAGAGCTGGGGCACGGATCGCCCCCCTGCGCCTCCCCTCAGGATCAATAGGCGCTTTCTTCACCGCAGCTTCACGATGACGTCACACAGCTATGGCGCCTTTCGCGCCCTTTCTTCTCCACACAGACAGAGAAGATCCTGAACGGGAGTTGAGTCCTCTCAGTGCCGTTTCAGCTCACCGGCACTCTCCTAGATGTCTGCTTCCTCTGTTAGAGAAAAGGGACAGGTAGTTCCGTGTGATCTGTGGGCTCCGCTCTATTAGGCTTCTAGTAGTAACACCAGCTCCGGTAATTCCTCCAGTAGTTAGCAGTAGCTGTCAACTGCCCAGGTTATCAGACGCTCGTTTGTGCTAAAGTGTCCTTAAAGTTTCTAAATAAAGACTTTAATACTGTAAAACAATAAAAACCTACAGGAGCTCTATCAGCTCACGTCTGCTCGTCTCTCAGGCTAGCTCCGCCTCCGCGAGATTGTCTTTTTAATTCACTTAATTCTTTTTAGTTCTCCACGAGTTGTTTATTCAAATATTGTATTTGGGCTACTAAGTTTTGGTTATACTTTTGTAAGGTGGCCATATTCTTGGCAAGCACATTCATTTTATCCTGGACTTGCTCCACCTCCTCTTCACCTAGACTTAGGGAATAATTTTCACCCCACAGTTGCTCCAATTGTGAGTTCTGTACTTCAATCTTATTGTACATTTCATCATTCACATAGAGGAGCAGACCCCTAATTTTGAACATTATTTCATTGCACTTTCTCGGTTTCTGAGGTTCGCCAAATTTTAAGAGCCCTTGAAATATTTCACTTTCGACACACCATATGTTATTTGCAATATTTGTGGCCTTAGTCTTAAGCATCTTAATGTAAGCGCCTAATTCTCCCTTAATACTTAATCTATTTTTAAGGTGAGTAATGGCTTCTGTTTTAAGCGTTTCTGCCTGACTAATGGGCAATTTTAGGGAATATATTTCAATACTATGTATAGATTCAATTGATTCCCTTCTAGTAACAGACATTATTATTTTGGCTTAGTATTTGGTTAAATTAAAACGCTAATACAATTTTGACCAACAGGAAAAAAATAATAATAATAATTTTAAAATATTTAAAAAAAAGTTAATTTTTTTTTTCTAGATAATAATTCTTTTTAATTTACTACAAAATATATTATATCAATGTGATAAAGATAATAATCTTACAGCTGTGCCTCCAGATTATATGTTGGTATATACTGGATTTACAATGTAATTTATTATTATATCAGCAGTAATCTCCAGTAAAAATGTTGGAGTACTTATCTTAGCAGTTGCCAACCAATAAAATGTATATACATAACAATATATTTATTAAGATCAATATTTATTCCTTAATTCTAGATTAGTTAGCTTTATATACACCAAAACAAATGGAGGTGATCCCAGATTTGCTGGAAAAGGCAAAAATGCTATTTGCTCCCAGCTGACCTTGTTGTCTATATTATAGAAGGAGGTAACTGGCTGGGAGTGTGTTTAGAGCATATTACAACATTTAAATAAAAGAAAAAGCCCTATTAAAGGGCCACTGTAAGTAAATATTTTCTATGCCTGTTACTAACTAACTACCCCAAATAGGCTTTTTATCAATAGTATTTCATTAACATATCTCTACCGTATATCAGAAATCTTGTCTGCAAATTTAATTGTTTTCCAAACCCACTCCGTGGGTATCCTTTGCTCTGTACCAATCCGTTTACAATACCTAGGTTTCAAAATGGCGCTTTAAACACAAAGTTATTGGTTTAAGTATTTTGAACTCCGTGCTGAAAATAGTGGGCAGGATAACGTGACATCATCGGCGAATAAAAGATATAACTTTTAGAACGTTATGAAACTTCGATTTGGAGAAAATATAGGTCAGTAGGTTTTAATTAATGTTTATTAACTTTAATATGCTAGTTGCTTAGCTTAAAAATTATAACAGAAAGTAATCCTTTAAGAGAATAGGGAAAAGTATGCTCTTTTTACACATAATATATATATTTTTCCACTTAAAATTGAACATTTACTAGTTATAGTTAGAAAAGGCAGCATAAATAGAAATTGTATCTAGCGTGCCAGAAAAATAGTTAAAAACATAACCCTGTAACTGTGACTTGTATAAAGTACTTCAATTTTGCTGATTTTAGGTAGTTTATCACATATGAGGAGGAGGGAAAAATCAACGATATTGGGTAAATATAAGAGCCTCTATTTAGGAACTGTGTTCTGTATTGCCCTATATTAGGGTAGATAAGCCTCTCTTTTACACTAAATATACTATAAATCCCTTCCCCATCCTTCCCAAAATATGTCCCAAATGTTACAACAACAAATAAAATGATCAATTAGTAAATAGTCTGAAATTAACAGAGTGCAGTTAAAATAAACATGAAGCCCCTGACGCGGTCGTGTTTCACATATACGCTTCCTCAGAGGGGTCTGGCGCGCCGTTTGACTCAAGCTATTATGAGGTTACTAAACCCTCCTACCGTGCTTCAGATTGGTTCATTGCATGGAGTATGCTGATCAGGCTATTGGTATATTGAGCTGTCAATACATATCAGTTAATTGAATGAAAACAGCTTAACTTTGTGTGCGAAGTATAAAATACATAGGTGGGGGTTTGTGCACACATAGACAAAATGTATTGCTTATCATCCCTGCATAGAGCAGAATTGTGAGCTATTGGTACATTGAGCTGTCAATACAGATCAGTTAATTGAATAAAAACAACTTAACTCTGTGTGCGCCGTATAATATAGAATTGGAGGTTTGTGTACAGCAACAAATTGTGTTACATAAGATTTTAATTTGATTGGAATTTGTAGGGAAATGTGTAGATTTTCAGAAAAATATTGCTTTTTATGTAGTGAGGTACATGCTTTTTATATGATAAGATAAAAGTAGATCATGCTATTGATGCATTGAGCTGTCAATACAAATCAGTTAATTGAATGAAAACAGCTTAACTCTGTGTGCGCCGTATAAGATACATAGTTGGAGGTTTGTGCACATATCTACAAAATATGTTACTTAGGATTTTATTTTGATTGGAATTTGCAAGGAAATGTGTGGATTTTCTGTGTTTTTTCTCGAAAGCTGATAACTGAAAGTAATGACTACGTATAAGCATGTTATGATCGAGGACATAAATATTGATAACCCATGTCGGGGTTCATCCAAAAACATTACTTTTTATGTAATGAGGTACAAGTAGATCAAGCTGAGAGTACAGCACTGCCTTGTGTGTGTGTAGTTGCTGATAAATAGCATAAAAATATTGCTTTTTATGTCATAAGATAAAAAAATAAAAAAGACAGATCATTCTGAGAGTACAGCACTGCATTATGTGTATATAGTTGCTGATAAATGACTTAGATCGATTGGTTAAAGTCATGTATTCTTTACTAGAGCGTATTTGTTAATAACATAATCAAACCTTTTCGTAATGATTTTAAGGATGTATGCATATATATACTTTTTTAGTAAAGTTGGCGCAATCATCCTTATGGGTGTGTGTTAAGTAAAAATGAACTTCCGATGTTTTAACCAGGACCTTAACTAAGTATTTTGTATATAGGCAGTTTGTACATATTCCTGATAATATAGGGGATGAAATAGCATTCTTTCTGATTTGGATGTATATGGAGAACAAGAGTACTAATATTCTAATAATATACTTAGTTTTGTGCCTAGAGATTTAAGATTGGTGTTTGTGTGGTTCTAGTGACTGGATTAACTGAATCGTGTGCTATTGTGACAAAAGAGGAATGGATGTTACTTTGTGAAATAATAATAAAACGAAAAAAGGGGGGGGGGTGCTGTGATTAGTATGATAGCCTGTGTTAGAATTAGAAAAATTAAAAAAAATAAAAAACTTATATAAATTTTTATGTGTATCTAGTGCATATTGTGAAATGAAATTACTATAGTCATACTCGAGTTTAATCCCCATTTCTGAGAGTGCACAGTTATGCATATTTTGCATTAATTGTTAGTTATACTTTCCATTGAATTACTACTGGCATATATCCTATATACATGGTTAGAAGGTATTATAATAATTAAGACCAGAAATATCTGCAGATTTCCATTGTGTTTTTAAAGGAATACATTGTAGTTATTAAAGTCATTAATGCGCCGTATAGAGTACATAGTTGGAGTTTTGTGCACAAAGACAAAAAGTGTTACTTAACATTCCTGCATGGAGCAGGAATGTGAGCTATTGATACATTGAGCTGTCAATACAGATCAGTTAATTGAATGAAAACAATTTAACTCTGTGTGCGCCGTATACGATACAGGGTTGGAGGTTTGTGCACACTTCGACAAATTGTGTTACATAGGATTTTAATTTTAATTAGAATTTGTAGGGAAATGTGTAGATTTTCTGTGTTCTTTCTCGAAAGCTGATAACTAAAAGTAATGACTGCGCATCAGTATGTTATAATAGAGGGCATAAATATTTATAACCTATGTCGGGATTCATGCAGAAGAATATTGCTTTTTATGTAGTAAGGTACATGTCTGAGAACATAAGTTTAAGGCTTTTTCCCACCTTTCAATATGATCTGCTCTTTTTAACTCATATGCGGGAAACATTTTAATTCTTATTCTATTATAACATACTGATGCGCAGTCAATACTTTTAGTTATCAGCTTTCGAGAAAGAACACAGAAAATCTACACATTTCCCTACAAATTCTAATTAAAATTAAAATCCTCCCCGCAATCCACTCTCCAAGAAAAGCAACCCATGCTATTTACCTCTTGGCTGCATTACAGCCAGTTGTTACATTTTATCACTAGGCATAAACACAGGCAAGACCTGGGAAGGGTACTCACTCCATTTGAGGGGTTGTGTGTAGCGGAAAGCGTTCCGCGGCACTTGATCTCTCTGTTGTACAGATTGGTTGTTCAGCAGGGAACAGATATACTTCCGTTCTATATAAAGAAATGGAGCGAAGATCTGGGTTTAGACCCGGTATCTGAATCCTGGCTTAGGGCATTCAGGCTGGTTAAGAGATCCTCCGTCTCTGCAAACATACAAGAGACTCAAATAAAGTTTTTGAGTAGGTGGTATCTGACCCCTACTAGGCTGAATAAAATATTCCCAACTGTTAGCCCTTTGTGCTGGAGGGGATGTGGAGGTCATGGTTCCTTAATCCACATCTGGTGGTCTTGCCCGGCCCTTGAACTTTTTTGGAGGGAAGTTAGGACTAAAATTTCAGGGGTCCTGAGCATTTCGATCCCGAATACTCCTGAGTTCTTACTCTTCTTAGAGTTACCAAAGGCTCAAAGCCAGGCCCATCTGACACTTATGTTAATCATGATAACTAGCGCCAAGAAATTAATACCCAAAAAATGGAAATCACAAAGTCCCCCTACAATAGGTGAGTGGTACTCACAGGTGGAAGAGATGCTTCTCATGGAAAGATATTTTTACCTGAAGAACCATTAGTTGGACAAATATGAGTTTATCTTGGCTCTCTGGCGTGGAACCATATAATCACGTAACGCCTGTGGTACTGTAGCATTGGCTACATACTATCCCAGTCCCTCCTTCCCCCTTTCCCTCCCCCCCACCCCCCCACTTTTTTTTTTTTTTTTTTTCTTCTCTCCCTCTTTCCTTTTCTACCCTCTTCACACTTTGGGATCCCATGAATCAAGGGTTCCTATGTTCTCTTATTGGTTTACCTCTCTACCCCTTCCCTAAAAGCTGTTTATTTTCTATATTTGATCTTAACAACAAGAAAATGTTTGGAAAATTTTTATTTGTTAGGTTTTCCCACCATGTGAGTTGGGAAGGCCGTACGTTTATGCTCATGATTGAAGATTGTAACAGATGTTAATATATAGCTGATGTGACATATATGAATGTATTTCTTTTTTGTGTATATGATCTTTGCAGCTTATTGTTACCTGTTATTTTTTCTTTCTCTTCAATAAAGCTCTTTTGAAAAAAAAAAAAAAAAAATTAAAATCCTATCGGCTAGATTACGAGTTGTGCGTTAGGGTAAAAAAGCAGTGTTAAGAGGTCCTAACGCTGCTTTTTTACGCCCGCTGGTATTACGAGTCTTGAAGGTTTAGGGTCACCGGACACTTCTTTGGCCTTACCGCAAAACGACTTACGTAAACTTTGTAAAGTCTTTTTTCTATGGGACTTCCATAGCGCTGATATTACGAGTCTGTCCTGGGAGGCCAAAAAGTGAGCGGTAAACCCTACCCTGTCGAGAGTCCTAACGCATTTAAAAGTCAGTAGTTATAAATGTTATGGTAAAACGCCGTAACATAAAATTCATAACTAAAGTGCTAAAAAGTACACTAACACCCATAAACTACCTATTAAGCCCTAAACCGAGGCCCTCCCGCATAGTAAACACTATAATAAAAATTTTAACCCCTAATCTGCCGCTCCGGACACCGCCGCCACCTACATTATATTTATGAACTCCTAATCTGCTGCCCCCAACATTTGCCGACACCTACATTATATTTATTAACCCCTAATCTGCCACCCCCGACATCGCCGACACCTACATTATATGTATTAACCCCTAATCTGCTTCCCCCAACATCGCCAACACCTACATACTATTTATTAACCCCTAATCTGCCGCCCCCAACGTCGCTGCCACTATATTAAAGTTATTAACCCCTAAACCTAAGTCTAACCCTAACCCTAACACCCCCTAACTTAAATATTATTACAATAAATCTAAATAAATATTACTATCATTAACTAAATTATTCATATTTAAAACTAAATATTTACCTGTAAAATAAACCCTAAAATAGCTACAATATAACTAATAGTTACATTGTATCTAGCTTAGGGTTTATTTTTTATTTTACAGGCAAGTTTGTATTTATTTTAACTAGGTAGAATAGTTATTAAATAGTTATTAACTATTTAATAACTACCTAGCTAAAATAAATACAAAAGTACCTGTAAAATAAAACCTAACCTAAGTTACACTAACACCTAACACTACACTAAAATTAAATAAATTAACTAAATTAAATACAATTACTTGAATTAAATTAAATTAGCTAAAGTACAAAAAAAACACTAAATTACAGAAAATAATAAACAAATTACAGATATTTAAACTAATTACACCTAATCTAATAGCCCTATTAAAATTAAAAAAGCCCCCCAAAACAAAAAAAAACCTAAACTAAACTACCAGTAGCCCTTAAGAGGGCCTTTTGTGGGGCATTACCACAAAGTAATCAGCTCTTTTACCTGTAAAGAAAAAATACAAACAACCCCCCAACAGTAAAACCCACCACCCACACAACCAACCCCCCAAATAAAATACTATCTAAAAAAAACTAAACTCCCCATTGCCCTGAAAAAGGCATTTGGATGGGCATTGCCCTTAAAAGGGCAGTTAGCTCTATTGCAGCCCAAAGTCCCTAACCTAAAAATAAAACCCACCCAATACACCCTTAAAAAAACCTAACACTAACCCCCTGAAGATCGACTTTCCGGGAGAAGTCTTCATCCAAGCTGGGCCAAAGTGCTCAATGAAGCTGGGAGAAGTCTTCATCCAAGCCGGGAGATGTGGTCCTCCAGACGGGCAGAAGTCTTCATCCAGACGGCATCTTCTATCTTAATCCATCCGGCGCAGAGCGGGTCCATCTTCAAGATATCCGACGCGGAGAATCCTCTTCTTTCCGACGACTAACGACGAATGAAGGTTCCTTTAAATGACGTCATACAAGATGGCGTCCCTTAGATTCCAATTGACTGATAGAATTCTATGAGCCAATCAGAAGTAAGGTAGAAAAAATCCTATTGACTGATGCAATCAGCCAATAGGATTGAACTTCAATCCTATTGGCTGATACAATCAGCCAATAGGATTGAGCTCGCATTCTATTTACTGATTGGAACAGCCAATAGAATGCAAGCTCAATACTATTGGCTGATTGCATCAGCCAATAGGATTTTTTCTACCTTAATTCCGATTGGCTAATAGAATTCTATCAGCCAATCGGAATCAGAGGCCTAGATTTAGAGTTTTGTCGGTAACGACCCGCGTAGCTAACGCTGGCTTTTTTCTGGCCGCACCTTTTAAATACCTCTGGTATTGAGAGTTCACAGAATGGCTGCGTTAGGCTCCAAAAAGGGAGCGTACAGGCATATTTAACGCCACTGCAACTCTCGATACCAGAGTTGCTTACGGACGCGGCCAGCTTAAAAAACGTGCTCGTGCACGATTCCCCCATAGAAAACAATGGGGCTGTTTGAGCTGAAAAAAAAAACACCTGCAAAAAAGCCGCGTTCAGCTCCTAACGCAGCCCCATTGTTTCCTTTGGGGAAACACTTCCTACGTCTGCACCTAACACTCTAACATGTACCTCGAGTCTAAACACCCCTAACCTTACACTTATTAACCCCTATTCTGCCGCCCCCGCTATCGCTGACCCCTGCATATTATTATTAACCCCTAATCTGCCGCTCCGTAAACCGCCGCTACTTACATTATCCCTATGTACCCCTAATCTGCTGCCCCTAACACCGCCGACCCCTATATTATATTTATTAACCCCTAATCTGCTCCCCACAACGTCGCCTCCACCTGCCTACACTTATTAACCCCTAATCTGCCGAGCGGACCGCACCGCTATTATAATAAAGTTATTAACCCCTAATCCGCCTCACTCCCGCCTCAATAACCCTATAATAAATAGTATTAACCCCTAATCTGCCCTCCATAACATCGCCGACACCTAACTTCAAACATTAACCCCTAATCTGCCGACTGGAGCTCACCGCTATTCTAATAAATGTATTAACCCCTAAAGCTAAGTCTAACCCTAACACTAACACCCCCCTAAGTTAAATATAATTTAAATCTAACGAAATTAATTAACTCTTATTAAATAAATTATTCCTATTTAAAGCTAAATACTTACCTGTAAAATAAATCCTAATATAGCTACAATATAAATTATATTTATATTATAGCTATTTTAGGATTTATATTTATTTTACAGGTAACTTTGTATTTATTTTAACCAGGTACAATAGCTATTAAATAGTTAAGAACTATTTAATAGCTAAAATAGTTGAAATAATTACAAAATTACCTGTAAAATAAATCCTAACCTAAGTTACAATTAAACCTAACACTACACTATCAATAAATTAATTCAATAAAATACCTACAATTACCTACAATTAAACCTAACACTACACTATCAATAAATTAATTAAATACAATATCTACAAATAAATACAATGAAATAAACTAACTAAAGTACAAAAAATAAAAAAGAACTAAGTTACAAAAAATAAAAAAATATTTACAAACATCAGAAAAATATTACAACAATTTTAAACTAATTACACCTACTCTAAGCCCCCTAATAAAATAACAAAGCCCCCCAAAATAAAAAAATGCCCTACCCTATTCTAAATTACTAAAGTTCAAAGCTCTTTTACCTTACCAGCCCTGCACAGGGCCCTTTGCGGGGCATGCCCCAAAGAATTCAGCTCTTTTGCCTGTAAAAAAACACATACAATACCCCCCCCCCAACATTACCCCCAACTGTTCCGATCAGCCAATAGAATGCGAGCTCAATCTGATTGGCTGATCGGATCGGCCAATCGGATTGAACTTGATTCTGATTGGCTGATTTCATCAGCCAATCAGAATATTCCTACCTTAATTCCGATTGGCTGATAGAATCCTATCAGCCAATCGGAATTCGAGGGACGCCATCTTGGATGATGTCCCTTAAAGGAGCCTTCATTCGTCGGTAGTCCGTCGGGTCAGCAGGATGTTCCGCGTCGGAGGTCTGCAAGATGGATCCGGAAGAAAGAAGATTGAAGATGCCGTTGATAGAAGACTTCAGCCGGATCATGGACCTCTTCAGCTCCCGCTTGGATGAAGACTTCAGCCGGATCATGGACATCTTCAGCCCCCCGCTTGGGCTTGGATCAAGACATCGGAGGAGCTCTTCTGGATCGATCTGTGAACCTGGTATGGTGAAGATAAGGTAGGAAGATCTTCAGGGGCTTAGTGTTAGATTTATTTAAGGGGGGTTTGGGTTAGATTAGGGGTATGTGGGTGGTGGGTTGTAATGTTGGGGGGGGGGGTATTGTATGTGTTTTTTTACAGGCAAAAGAGCTGAATTCTTTGGGGCATGCCCCGCAAAGGGCCCTGTGCAGGGCTGGTAAGGTAAAAGAGCTTTGAACTTTAGTAATTTAGAATAGGGTAGGGCATTTTTTTATTTTGGGGGGCTTTGTTATTTTATTAGGGGGCTTAGAGTAGGTGTAATTAGTTTAAAATTGTTGTAATATTTTTCTGATGTTTGTAAATATTTTTTTATTTTTTGTAACTTAGTTCTTTTTTATTTTTTGTACTTTAGTTAGTTTATTTAATTGTAGTTATTTGTAGATATTGTATTTAATTAATTTATTGATAGTGTAGTGTTAGGTTTAATTGTAGATAATTGTAGGTAGTTTATTTAATTTATTTATTGATAGTGTAGTGTTAGGTTTAATTGTAACTTAGGTTAGGATTTATTTTACAGGTAATTTTGTAATTATTTTAACTATTTTAGCTATTAAATAGTTCTTAACTATTTAATAGCTATTGTACCTGGTTAAAATAAATACAAAATTACCTGTAAAATAAATAAAAATCCTAAAATAGCTATAATATATAATTTATATTGTAGCTATATTAGGATTTATTTTACAGGTAAGTATTTAGCTTTAAATAGGAATAATTTATTTAATAAGAGTTAATTAATTTCGTTAGATTTAAATTATATTTAATTTAGGGGGGTGTTAGTGTTAGGGTTAGACTTAGCTTTAGGGGTTAATACATTTATTAGAATAGCGGTGAGCTCCAGTCGGCAGATTAGGGGTTAATGTTTGAAGTTAGGTGTCGGCGATGTTAGGGAGGGCAGATTAGGGGTTAATACTATTTATTATAGGGTTAGTGAGGCGGATTAGGGGTTAATAACTTTATTATAATAGCGGTGCGGTCCGCTCGGCAGATTAGGGATTAATAAGTGTAGGCAGGTGGAGGCGACGTTGTGGGGGGCAGATTAGGGGTTAATAAATATAATATAGGGGTCGGCGGTGTTAGGGGCAGCAGATTAGGGGTACATAAGTATAACGTAGGTGGCGGTCGGCAGATTAGGGGTTAATTATTGTAGGTAGCTGGCGGCGACGTTGTGGGGGGCAGGTTAGGGGTTAATAAATATAATATAGGGGTCGGCGTTGTTAGGGGCAGCAGATTAGGGGTACTTAAGGATAACATAGGTGGCGGTCGGCAGATTAGGGGTTAAAATAATGTAATCGAGTGGCGGCGATGTGGGGGGACCTCGGTTTAGGGGTACATAGGTAGTTTATGGGTTTTAGTGTACTTTAGAGCACAGTAGTTAAGAGCTTTATGAACCGGCGTTAGCCCAGAAAGCTCTTAACTACTGACTTTTTTCTGCGGCTGGAGTTTTGTCGTTAGATTTCTAACGCCCACTTCAGCCACGACTCTAAATACCGGAGTTAGAAAGATCCCATTGAAAAGATAGGATACGCAATTGACGTAAGGGGATCTGCGGTATGGAAAAGTCGCGGCTGAAAAGTGAGCGTTAGACCCTTTCCTGATGACTCCAAATACCGGCGGTAGCCTAAAACCAGCGTTAGGAGGCTCTAATGCTGGTTTTCACGGCTACCGCCAAACTCTAAATCTTGGCCTAAGGGACGCCATCTTGGCTGACGTAACTTAAAGGTACCTTCATTCATCTTTAGTCATCAGATGAAAAGGATGCTCCGCGTTGGATGTCTTGAAGATGGACCTGCTCCGTGCCAGATGGATGAATATAGAAGATGCCGTCTGGATGAAGACTTCTGCCCGTCTGGAAGACGACTTCGCCCGGCTTGGATGAAGACTTCTCCCGGCTTCATTGAGGACTTTGGCCCGGCTTGGATGAAGACGTCTCCCGGTAAGTCGATCTTCAGGGGGTTAGTGTTAGGTTTTTTAAGGGTGTATTGGGTGGGTTTTATTTTTAGGCTAGGGACCTTGGGCCTGCAAAAGAGTTAACTGCCCTTTTAAGGGCAATGCCCATCCAAATGCCCTTTTCAGGGCAATGGGGAGCTTAGGTTTTTTTAGATAGTATTTTATTTGGGGGGTTGGTTGTGTGGGTGGTGGGTTTTACTGTTGGGGGGGTTGTTTGTATTTTTTCTTACAGGTAAAAGAGCTGATTACTTTGGGGCAATGCCCCATAAAAGGCCCTTTGTAAGGGTTATTGGTAGTTTAGTTTAGGCTAGGGTTCTTTTTTTATTTTTGGGGGGGGGGCTTTTTTAATTTGATAGGGCTATTAGATTAGGTGTAATTATTTTAAATATCTGTAATTTGTTTATTATTTTCTGTAATTTAGTGGAGGGGGGGTTGTACTTTAGCTAATTTAATTTAATTTAGGTAATTGTTAGTGTAACTTAGGTTAGGTTTTATTTTACAGGTACTTTTTTATTTATTTTAGCTAGGTAGTTATTAAATAGTTAATAACTATTTAATAACTATTCTACCTAGTTAAAATAAATACAAACTTGCCTGTAAAATAAAAATAAACCCTAAGCTAGCTACAATGTAACTATTAGTTATATTGTAGCTATCTTAGGGTTTATTTCATAGGTAACTATTTAGTTTTAAATAGGAATTATTTAGTTAATGATAGTAATATTTATTTAGATTTATTGTAATTATTTTTAAGTAAGGGGGTGTTAGGGTTAGAGTTAGACTTAGGTTTAGGGGTTAACTTTAATATAGTGGCGGCGACATTGGGGGCGGCAGATTAGGGGTTAATAAATGTAGGTAGGTTGCAACGACATTGGGGGCAGCAGATTAGGGGTTAATAAATAGTATGTAGGTGTTGGCGATGTTGGGGCAGCAGATTAGGGGTTAATACATATAATGTAGGTGGCGGCGGTGTCCGGAGCGGAAGATTAGGGGTTAATAATTATAATGTAGGTGTTGGCGATGTCGGGGGTGGCAGATTAGGGGTTAATAAGTGTAAGATTAGGGGTGTTTAGACTCGGGGTTCATGTTAGGGTGTTAGGTGTAAACATAAAATATATTTCCCCATAGGAATCAATGGGGCTGCGTTACTGAGTTTTACGCTTCTTTTTTGCAGGTGTTAGACTTTTTCTTAGCCAGCTCTCCCCGTTGATTCCTATGGGGAAATCGTGCACACGCATGTACGACCAGCTGACCGCTGACTTAAGCAGCGCTGGTATTGGAGTGCGATAATGAGCAAAATTTTGCTCAACGCTCACTTCTTGTCTTTTAACGACGGGTTTCTGAAAACTCGTAATACCAGCGCTGCAGGTAAGTGAGCGGTGAGCAAAAACTGCTCGTTAGCACCGCATAGCCTCTAACGCAAAACTCGTAATCTGGGCCTATGTAACACAATTTGTCGAACTGTGCACAAACCTCCAACCCTGTATCTTATACGGCGCACACAGAGTTAAATTGTTTTCATTCAGTTAACTGATCTGTATTGACAGCTCAATGTATCAAAAGCTCACATTCCTGCTCCATGCAGGAATGTTAAGTAACACTTTTTGTCTGTGTGCACAAACCTCCAACTATGTACTCTATACGGAGCATTCATGACTTTAATAACTACAATGTATTCCTTTAAAAACACAATGGAAATCTGCAGATATTTCTGGTCTTAATTATTCTAATACCTTCTAACCATGTATATAGGATATATGCCAGTAGTAATTCAATGGAAAGTATAACTAACAATTAATGCAAAATATGCATAACTGTGCACTATCAGAAATGGGGATTAAACTCGAGTATGACTATAGTAATTTCACTTCACAATATGCACTAGATACACATAAAAATTTATATAAGTTTTTTAGTTTTTTAGTTTTTTTAAATTTTTCTAATTCTAACACAGGCTATCATACTAATCTCAGCACCCCCCCCCTTTTTTCGTTTTATTATTATTTCACAAAGTAACATCCATTCCTCTTTTGTCACAATAGCACACGATTCAGTTAATCCAGTCACTAGAACCACACAAACACCAATCTTAAATCTCTAGGCACAAAACTTAGTATATTATTAGAATATTAGTACTCTTGTTCTCCATATACATTTAAATCAGAAAGAATGCTATTTCATCCCCTATATTATCAGGAATATGTACAAACTGCCTATATACAAAATACTTAGTTAAGGTCCTGGTTAAAACATCGGAAGTTAATTTTTACTTAACACACAGCCATAAGGATGATTGCGCCAACTTTACTAAAAAAGTATATATATGCATACATCCTTAAAATCATTACGAAAAGGTTTGATTATGTTATTAACAAATACTCTCTAGTAAACAATACATGACTTTAACCAATCGATCTAAGTAATTTATCAGCAACTATATACACATAATGCAGTGCTGTACTCTCAGCATGATCTGTCTTTTTTATTTTTTTATCTTATTACATAAAAAGCAATATTTTTATGCTATTTATCAGCAACTACACACACACAAGGCAGTGCTGTACTCTCAGCTTGATCTACTTGTACCTCATTACATAAAAAGTAATGTTTTTGGATGAACCCCGACATGGGTTATCAATATTTATGTCCTCGATTATAACATGCTTATACGTAGTCATTACTTTCAGTTATCAGCTTTCGAGAAAAAACACAGAAAATCCACACATTTCCTTGCAAATTCCAATCAAAATAAAATCCTAAGTAACATATTTTGTCGATATGTGCACAAACCTCCAACTATGTATCTTATATGGCGCACACAGAGTTAAGCTGTTTTCATTCAATTAACTGATTTGTATTGACAGCTCAATGCATCAATAGCATGATCTACTTTTATCTTATCATATAAAAAGCATGTACCTCACTACATAAAAAGCAATATTTTTCTGTACGAACCCCAATTTGGGTTATAAATATTTATTCCCTCTATCATAACATACTGATGCACAGTCATTACTTTTAGTTATTAGCTTTTGAGAAAAAACACAGAAAATCTACACATTTCCCTACAAATTCCAATCAAATTAAAATCTTATATAACACAATTTGTCGGTGTGCACAAACCTCCAATTCTATATTATACAGCGCACACAGAGTTAAGTTGTTTTTATTCAATTAACTGATCTGTATTGACAGCTCAATGTACCAATAGCTCACATTTCTGCTCTATGCAGGGATGATAAGCAATACATTTTGTCTATGTGTGCACAAACCTCCAACTATGTATTCTATACAGCGCACACAGAGTTAAGCTGTTTTCATTCAATTAACTGATTTGTATTGACAGCTCAATATACCAATAGTATGATCTGCATACTCCATGCAATGAACCAATCTGAAGCACGGTAGGAGGGTTTAGTAACCTCATAATAGCTTGAGTCAACTGGCGCGCGAGACCCCTCTGCCGAAGCGTATATGTGAAATGCGACCGCGTCAGGGGCTTCGTGTTGATTTTAACTGCACTCTGTTAATTTCAGACTATTTACTAATTGATAATTTTATTTGTTGCTGTAATATTTGTTGTAACATTTGGGACATATTGTGGGAAGGATGGGGAAGGGATTTATAGTATATTTAGTGTAAAAAAGAGGCTTATCTACCCTAATATAGGGCAATACAGGACACAGTTCCTAAATAGAGGCTCTTATATTTACCCAATATCGTTGATTTTTCCGCTCCTCCTCATATGTGATAAACTACCTAAAATCAGCAACATTGAAGTACTTTAATCAAGTCACAGTTACAGAGTTGTGTTTTTAACTATTTTTCTGGCACGCTAGATACATTTTCTATTTATGCTGCCTTTTCTAACTATAACTAGTAAAAGTTCAATTTTAAGTGGAAAAATATATATTTTATGTGTAAAAAGAGCATACTTTTCCCTATTCTCTTAATATTCTTTATATTAATATTAATTATTCTTAGCTTTATATACACCTTGAATTATATTTATGTAATAACTAGATTATGAATAAATTATGCACGGTTATTCCGTCACATTCAAATATCACAATAAAAATACCAGAATATGGATCGCTAACTTAACAGTCTTTAGTTAAACAATATAACAAGATACTTCACACAATCTTACTAAATCTCAATAAATTTAAGATAACTTCCAGCAAAGTATAATTAAACTATTTAGCCAACAAATGGTTCTATATAACCTCAATTAAAACACCAGAAATTATATATATTATTAATGCAACACCCAATTTATATGCCAATATGTCTGGCCTGGAATAACCTCTTATTCAGCCACAATAAGACAAATTCTAAAATATATATATAGCAATAACTGTAATGAACTTATGGTATTAAAATACAAAAAATATTTCTAAATATTAATATTTAAATACCAGTATACTTTACCAAATAACCAGTATGAGAATTCAGCTTCTGGGGCTTCTTATAGGTCATATAAGAAGGTTTTATCCACTATTCGCAAGGGTACATGCCTCAAATTGTTACCTTTCTTGTCCAAAGAAAGTGTCCCAAAATTGCAGAGAGGTACTTATCACAAATCTGTGTGTTTCTCTCTCAGTCAAAAGTTATGCTCTTTGTTTGAGTCTGTCTGTCTCTGGTCTAGTGTGTGGTAAAATTTATCCAAGCTAAACCACTCCTTCTTTTCTTTAATCATTCCCACAAGAATAGGCCCTTACCGAAGCTTTTCTTTTTGATAGGCCCTCTGAAGCTGAACATCTCATTGGCTTACTGGGAATGTATGGGTTTTAACAGTCAACCCGTTTGGCTGTAATTCTCACATAAACCACCAGAGGGCAGCTGTTAGCAGTATTGGTAATGAAAATGCATTTCTAGTTGTCTACTAGAAATGCATTTTCATTATCAATACTGCTAACAGTTTAATATCTATGTGTGGGACCATATAATACTATTTAGCCTGAGTATTTTCATACTAAACATGAGTATAATACTTATAGTATTTTAAAAATGCGTTTAAAAGTCATATTTTCTATGAAAGGATTTAAAAGGATTATAATACTTTTAGCATGGATCTAATTAATCTTTTCTCAGTTTACAATTGTCATCCTTTCCAGTTATTATAAATATTTAGTGTATAACTATATGAAAGCACTCAGGGTAGGCACTCCTGTAACAGCATTTATTATCCCCATTTGGAGCCCAATCTGCTCCTCAGATGTCTGGAAAAGAAACAGTGTCATTATTCTGAGATTTTTTAACACATTTTAAATCTACCAATGCAGCTATTATTCAATTTTCTTCATTTTTAATATTATACAAACAGACAATCTCATATCCATTTATTTATACCTATTATTTGGACAGTCTGAGGCACATATTGAATATTTGAAAATTGCACAATTTCATTTTATATGAAATTCTAACTTCTCCTTTTAAAAATAAATTCAAAAATTCAAAGGTTGGTCTCAGACTTGGCTGCTGTTGTTCCTGCATGGGGTCATCATCTATCGGGACTTCTATTAGGGCAATTATTTAAGTCATATACTTTTATCTGAGCCTAGGTATTGAACACAGACTCTTGTAGATTGGGACAAATGTTTGCAGTGTGTTCTTGACAAACGAGAAAGGGGTGTTGTGTTACAAACAGCTTCACAAATAAATGGATTATTTTATGTAGATAAATATTTATATATATATATATATATATATATATATATATATATATATTATTTAAGAACACTCACAGATATCCTGACAATCCCCTTTGGTGAATCCTTTGTTTCTCCTGATACACTGACTTGTTACCAGCTGTTTCGCCAAACCCCCATTGCCTGCAGTGAGGTCCAGAGCAGGTGTCTGATTATGGATTTTAAGGGAGCAGCTGCACGTTGGTATTCGGAGGAGTCAAAGTATGTCAGAGATCCACAGGGACGCCAGCCGCACCGGAGGAGTCTACAGACACTTGGAGAGGCAGAGAGACTGCCCGTGTTGATGGTAGAAGAAAGAGACCGGTAAGAGGGCAGAAGGGCTAGTGGAGACCAAGACTATATTCCTACATAGATAGGCTCCCCCAGACATAAACGTCATATCCCACAAGACACCTTACTGGACCTTTTATATATACATTATATTTGATTATCTTTACTGGGAGAGTATTGGTGCTTTGAATTCCTCTAGCATGAATATGGACATGTAGTCCGAAAGGTTGCTGCTGTTGTTTGCTGATATGCTGCAATAAACCTTTGATTAAGCTTTACCACTTTGGAGTGCTGCTGTTTCTTGGAATACTTGGATATCTTTTTCAGGTTGTGTGGTACCCTGCTACAGCTTTGCACCCAGCTTTAGGTGTGTGCTGGACTATTTTCTTGTACTTTTTATGTTGATACTAACTACACTGGCCCTTGCACCACTGAAATGATGGAGATTGTGAACAATGCAGAATCCAGCATGAATATGTTTACCTATACAGATTTGGAGGCCTCTAGGATTACCACACTAGCCCTGGATCCAAGGGACTTCCTTAAGGTATTACCTATGGATAAGGCTAGTAACTGCTATGAGAAAGCAGTTAAGAAACAGGTGGCATATGAACTGCACTCTACCACATTGGCTGAGTACTATCATGTTAAAACAATCCCACGGGGGTTAAGAATGAGTGCTAGGCCCACACTTATGCTCAACAATGCTGAATATTGCCAAAAATTTGAGCTAATACTCAACAAGTGTTCTTTTGACCTTATTGTGCTTACTGTCGATTGTCTGCAGAAAGAATTAGACCAACATTCTGAAATTAGCAAATTGGAATCTGAGTTAAAGTCTGTACTCACCATTGACAAGATTGATAAATATTTAATGTCAGTAAACACTCAGGTTGCAGAATTGCGTAAAACATTAGAGGAGCGTAAGAGATCTAAGTTTATCCGCGACGAGGAGGATTATGCATCAGGCCGGGTATACCGTTGGAAGTTTGACCCCCAGAACAGGTCGGGAGGTAATACTTCCGGGCCAAGATGGCGGCAACCTCGTAAGCCTAGGAGAGACAACACTGCTCGTAATTCATCAAGCGACTTGACGGGTGACTCGGATAGCATAGCGGCAACAGACACTGCCGCGAAGGGAGGAAGCACAGACACAGAGGCAGGAGCCACAATACACAACATGCGTCAGAAGTCTGGCATGACCCGCAAAAAGAAGTAAGAATTACATCTACAGTTGACAAAAATAATGTGCGTAAAAAAAGATGATGTGGTGATTAATATCTCTGACTGTGATCTGACGGAAACAGAACTGAAAGTACTGGGTAAGGGTTTATCATTCTGCCTCCAGAACCAGTGTGACTTTTTTCAACTTGACCAGGATCTATACCGCTTCTTTAGAAGTATCAAATTGAAATATTTTTTTTCATTGAAAAGAGATGTCAATGTTGTGTCTAATTGTAGCCAAATGAAAAAGAATCAAAATATTGGTGGTTTGTTAAAATTGGATACATTGCAATTAAGAGTAAAGAAAAAAATTATTCCACAATATGATAACAAATGCATTGTTACTTTTATGTCTTTTAGTGTATTATCACATCAATAAATTACGCAAAAAATATATAAACACAGGGGTAAAATCTAGACAGAAGATTTTGATTTTTCTAAAGATGAAAATACAAACACCCCCCCAACAGTAAATCCCACCACCCCCACAACCAACCCCCCAAAAAAAAATAACTATCTAAAAAACCTAATCTCCCCATTGCCCTGAAAAGGGCATTTGTATGGGCATTGCCCTTAAATAGGCATTTAGCTCTTTTACATGCCCATACCCTAAACTAAAAATAAAACCCACCCAAAAAACCTAAGACTAACCCCCGACAATCCACTTTTAGTTCTTGAAGGATCCATCCAGCCAGCAAAGTCATCATCCATGCGGTAAAAAGTCTTCATCCAGACGGCCTCTTCTATCTTCATCCATCCGGCGAAGTCCTCATCCAGGCGGCAAAACGTTTTCATCCAGACGGCATCTTCTATATTCATCCATCTGGCGTGGAGCGGGTCCATCCTAAAGACATCCAGCACGGAGCATCCTCTTCATACGGTTGCCGCCGTAAACTGGAACTACAATGCAAGTGATGCCATCCAAGATGGCATCCCTTGCATTCCTATTGGCTGAAAGATTTCAATCAGTCAATAGGATTAGAGTTGCTAAAATCCTATTGGCTGTTCCAATCAGCCAATAGGATTGAGCTCTCATCCTATTGGCTGTTCCAATCAGCCAATAGGATGAGAGCTCAATCCTATTGGCTGATTGGAACAGCCAATAGTATTTTAGCAGCTCTAATTCTGTTGGCTGATTGGAACAGCCAATAGGATTTTAGCAGCTCTAATCCTATTGGCTGATTGAAATCTTTCAGCCATTTGGAATGCAAGGGACGCCATCTTGGATGGCGTCACTTGCATTGAAGTTCCAGTTTACGGCGGCGACCGTATTTGGGCCGGATGTCTTCAGGATGGACCCGCTCTGCACCGGATGGATGAAGATAGAAGATGCCGTCTGGATGAAGACTTCTTGCCACCTGAATGAAGACTTCGCGGATGGATGAAGATCGAAGAGGCCGTCTGGATGAAGACTTCTTGCCGCATGGATGATGACTTCGCCAGCTGGATGGATCCTTCAAGTTGGACTTCAAGAACTGTAAGTGGATCGTCGGGGGTTAGTGTTAGGTTTTTTTAAGGGTTTTTAGGGTGGGTTTTATTTTTAGTTTAGGGTCTGGGCATGTAAAAGAGCTAAATGCCCTTTTAAGGGCAATGGGAAGCTTAGTTTTTTTTAGATAGTTATTTTATTAGGGGGGTTGGTTGTGGGGGTGGTGGGTTTTACTGTTGGGGGTTGTATTTTTTTACAGGTAAAAGAGCTGATTTCTTTGGGGCAATACCCCACAAAAGGCCCTTTTAATGGCCATTTGTAGTTTATTGTAGGCTAGGGTATTTTGGGGGGGCTTTTTTATTTTAATAGAGCTATTAGATTAGGTGTAATTCTTTTTTATTTTTGATCATTTGTTTATTTTTTGTAATTAAGTGCGTTTTTTTTGTAATTTAGTTTTTGTTTTTTTTGTAAATAGATACTTTTTATAATTTGTAGAGTAGTGTTAGGATTTTTTTAAGGTGTAGTTTAATTTAATTTAATTGGTAGTTAGTTTAAATGTAGTTTAAGAATTATCTTAGTATAATTGTTAGTTTAAAATTCATTTATTTAATCTGACAGGTAAGTTTTAATTTAATTTAAGATAGGGAAATTGTAATTTTAATACAAAGTTAGAGGGTCATTAGCTTTAGGGGTTAATAGGTTTATTATAGCGGTGGTGTAGGCGGACGGCAGATTAGTGGTTAATAATATTTAAATAGTGTTTGCGATGCGGGAGGGCTGTGGTTTAGGGGTTAATAGGTTTATTATAGTGGCAACGATGTCGGGGAGTGGCGGAATAGGGGTTAATACATTTTAATAGTGGCGGCGATGTCTGGAGCGGCAGATTAGGGGTTAAAAATGTATTATAGTGTTTGCGATGTGGGTGGGCCTCGGTTTAGGGGTTAATAGGTAGTTTATGGATGTTAGTGTACTTTTTAACACTTTAGTTATGAGTTTTATGCTACAACTTTGTAACGTAAAACTCATAACTACTGACTTTAGATGGCGGTACGGATCTTGTCAGTATAGGGTGTACCGCTCACTTTTTGGCCTCCCAGGCAAACTCGTAATACTGGCGCTATGGGAGTCCCATTGAAAAAGGACTTTTTAAAAGTGCGGTACTGGCGTTGCATGACAGGCTAAAAGGTGTGCAGTACACCTATACCGACAAGACTTGTAATAGCAGCGTTAGGGAAAACGTAGCATTATGGGCCATAATGCTGCTTTTTAACTCATAACGCCAAACTCGTAATCGAGCTGTAGGTTTCTGAGATCAACTGTCAGTTATCAGATAGAGATGTGTATCAGCCCATTATGTTTAATCCTGTTTTTGAAATTCAAAAATAAATCAATTCCTGTATTAATACAGCTGTTAAACAAGGTATTATTGGAGAGGAAGAAAAATATTTTTTGATAAGTAAACATCTGAGAACACCATTTATATACACATTGCCAAAAGTGCATAAACATTTAAAAGAACCTTCAGGATGCCCAATTGTGGCGGGTGTGGACTGTGTGTTCTCGAATATTTCAGTGTACTTAGATCGTTTACTCAGGAGGTTTGTGTTGGAGTCCCAATCATATATCAGGGATACTGGGGATTTTTTTAACAAATTGGAGGAAATTTCTGTTCCTCTTGATAAATGTATTTTGTACCGCTTGGATGTCTTTAGTCTCTACACCTCCATTAGTCATGATGGGGGTGTGGGGGCTGTAAATAAGATAGTTGCAGGTTCAAAATTATATACTGACGATGAAAGATAATTCATCATTAAATTGCTTGATATAATACTGAGGTGCAATTATTTTCTATTCCAAGATCAGTTCTACCTGCAATTGCAGGGCACGGCAATGGGCTCCGATGTCACCCCTACATATGCCAATTTATTCATGAATGTGTATGAAGAAAAATTGGTATATGAAAACGAACTGTTTCAACGATATGGCGCCACATGGTGGCGCTATATCGATGATATATTTGGCATATGGCTGGGCAACATTGAGAGCCTATTACAATTTGTGGATACATTGAATGGTGCTACTTCTAGGATCAAATTTAGCTTGGTTTATAGTGAGGAAAGTTTGGCCTTTCTAGATACCTTGGTTGTAAAAGAAAATGGAAGGATTAAGTTGATCTTTATAAGAAGAGCACTAATAGAAATTATCTTTTGTTAGCTAGCAGTGCCCATCCTCAGTCCTTAAAGAATTCCCTGCCTAAGAGCTGCATAGTGTCAGATTACAAAAGAAGTGAACAAAGACTCAAGGAAATGGGTTATATCTTTTTGGAGAGAGGATATAGGGGAGAACTGATTGAACAAGAAATTAAGAATGTTTTAGACATTCCAAGAGATGTGCTGCTTAAACTCCATAAACAAGATAAACAGAGAGAAAGTAAAAATCAGAGAATAGTATTTGTATCCAAATATAATGAAATGAGACATTGGTACATATTAGAGAACTGTAACCCTACTGTTCTGGAATTTCAGGACTTTCCTATGCCTGATAGATGTATTGGTTCTACAAACAAGAAGAAGCAGGGAAGAATAATGGGTGTTATCCTTGTTTGGGTTGCTCCCATTGTAATAGCATGATCAAAGGATCTGTTTTTGTACATCCCCAAACAGGCCATACATTTTTGATTAAAGGCTATTTTACATTTAACACGGAGTATGCTAGTTATCTGCTAAGATGTCCATGTGGGCTTTTCTATATCGGAGAAACAACCCGCAGGGTTCAAGATAGAATAACCAAACACAAATCGAAAATTAGAAGAAAAAATTTAAAATCCCCTGTAATTACACACTTTATGCAGCTGGCCATAGCATAACCCAGTTAAGGTTTCAAATAATAGAACATGTTTCCCCTTTTATGCAGGGGGGCAATAGAGAGCAGTATTTGAAACAGAGAGAATCCTTTTGGATTTTCCACTTACATTGTTTAATGCCAATGGGTATGAATAAGAATTATGATCTTTCAATATTTCTGTAAAAATTTCCTGGTATGTGATAATTCCTCCATGTCTGTTAGTTTGTTTTATTTTAACATAGATTGGGGTTCACATTTTGCTTTTGAAAATGTATACAAGTATGTGATATATGTAATTGCTTAATTAACCTAGGGGGGCTGTCCACTGAGGGTTTAAAAGGTGTAAAGGAAATTATGTATGCATAGCATGAATAAGGACATGTACCGAAACGCTGCTGCTGTTGTTTGCTGATGCTGCAATAAACCTGTGATTAAGCTTTACCACTTTAGAGAGCTGCTGTTTCTTGGAATACTTGGATATCTTTGTGGGGTTGTGTGGTACCCAGCTTTAGGTGTGTGCTGGACTATTTTCTTGTACTTTTATACTCTTGATTTTTAAGTTTGAAGTTCATCTTTTTTTTTCTACTGGAAAATATTTAATTTCTCTTGATATTTTCATTCAAACTTTACATACCCATTAATTGTAATCTCCAGGTAACAGTAAAGCATTTTCTGTTACAGAAACATTTATATATATTTCTATATAACATATTGAATGTGCAAAGAAACTTCTTTAGTGTGATGAGCCTGGAAGTACAGATATAGCATGTTTTGACTATGATGTGTTTCCTGTTTTCCTTCACTTACTGATTACAACCCACGAGTTTTTTTGAGTGTTTTTTGTTTGTCCCATGACACCAGTGATTTGGAAAGAAAATATATAAAATTTACAGGACCATATTTAATAGCCAGTACATTACCTTTAATTCAACTGTGCAAACAGGAAAATGTAAAGGCATAATAGTTCTGGAACAATGCTTCATATATTCTATACTTTTTCTGTGGTTTCTTATATTTTAAGTTCTTTATTAGTGTTAACAAAAAAATAATATGTAAAGTAATGTAAGTTATACTTTTTAGTATATGGTGCTCTGCATTTGTAAAGAGAAAGTGTAAACATATTTTTTTTTTCTGAAAGACATAATTACCGCAATTTCCTCTCCATTTGGGCCAGCTGGATTACTGTGAAGGCAAAAGGAAAATAAATCTCTTTACTCTATAATTAGCTGTCAGGAAATGCCCAATTTCAAGGTCCTTGTTGTGTAAATATAGTGTTTTAAGCAATACTTGTAGAACAGATAATTCAGTCGTAGGAAATTACTGTTAAATGGTGTAATAAATGTACAAGTTGTGATATAAAAAGTTAATTAAGAACATTTAAATTTACTTTAAAAGCTGCATAACCTTTAAATGACTTGGCACAAATGATACGTGTTCTGAAATAGTGATGACATTACTCTAGTTATGGGTGAATGTTGTAATTCTGTCAATGACTTTTTGATTTTATGTGAACATATTTCAGTATTTACTCCAAATTTCATTTGGTCTCCCTAAGGGCTATGGGAATAAGTATTACATTTTGTTTTAAACACCACCAAATATGAAATAAGTGTTAGTCTCAGGAATTCAATCATCACCTGATTTCATCAAGGCTGTCAACAGGTTTAACAAGAATCCTAAACCTAAATTTAGTTCCTGTTTTATGATTAACATTTATCTTGAAAGTCTAATTTCCTGTTCAGAGTTCACAATGTTTCTGTCCTTATATACTTAATTTTCTTGCTGTCCTCACGTGCTGCTATAGGTACTAAATCATCAAGCAGTCTCATCTTTCTAACACCTAGATTACGAGTTTTGTCGGTAATGCTGTGCAGTGCTAACGAGCAGTTTTCCCTCACCGCTCACCTACAGACAACGCTGGTATTACAGGATTTTACAAACCCGGCGTTAGCCGCAGAAAAGTGAGCGGAGAGCAAAATTTAGCTCCACATCTCACCTCAATACCAGCGCTGCTTACGGTAGCAGTGAGCTGGCAAAACGTGCTCGTGCATGATTTCCTCATAGGAATCAATGGAGGAGAGCTGGCTGAAAAAAAACCTAACACCTGCAAAAAAGCAGCGTAAAGCTCCTAACGCAGCCCCATTGATTCCTATGGGGAAATACATTATATGTCTACACCTAACACCCTAACATGAACCCCGAGTCTAAACACCCCTAATCTTACATTTATTAACCCCTAATCTGCCACTCCGGACACCGCCGCCACCTACATTATATGTAGTAACCTCTAATCTGCTGCCCCCAACGTCGCTGACACCTACATTATATTTATTAACCCCTAATCTGCCACCCCCAATGTCACCCCCACCTAACCTATGTTACAATTACACCTAACACTACACTATAATTAAATTAATTCCCTAAACTAACTACAATTAAATACAATTATCTAAAGTACGAAAAAACCCCCACTAAATTACAGAAAATAGTAAAATAATTACAAGATCACCCTACCTTGAGAAGTCTTCACCCAGCTGGGCCAAAGTCCTCAATGATGCCGTCCAGAAGAGGTCCTCCAGACGGGCAAAAGTCTTCATCCAGGCGGCATCTTCTATCTTCATCCATCCGGCGAGGAGCGGGTCCATCTTCAAGACATCCGACGCGGAGCATCCTCTTCCATCGACGTCCAACTGAAGAATGAAGGTTCCTTTAAATGACGTCATCCAAGATGGCGTCCCTTCAATTCCGATTGGCTGATAGAACTCTATCAGCCAATCAGAATTAAGGTAGAAAAAATCCTATTGGCTGATGCAATCAGCCAATAGGATTGAACTTCAATCCTATTGGCTGATCCAATCAGCCAATAGGATTGAGCTGGCATTCTATTGGCTGATAGGATTTTTTCTACCTTAATTCCGATTGGCTGATAGAATTCTATCAGCCAATCGGAATTGAAGGGACGCCATCTTGGATGATGTCATTTAAAGGAACCTTCATTCTTCAGTTGGACGTCGATGGAAGAGGATGCTCAACGTCGGATATCTTGAAGATGGTCCTGCTCCGCGCCGGATGGATGAAGATAGAAGATGCCGCCTGGATGAAGACTTCTGCCCGTCTGGAGGACCACTTCGCCCGGCTTCGTTGAGGACTTCGGCCCGGCTGGGTGAAGACTTCTCAAGGTAGGGTGATCTTCAAGGGGTTAGTGTTAGGTTTTATTAAGGGGGTATTGGGTGGGTTTTAGAGTTGGGTTGGGTGTGTGGTTAGGTGTGTGGTTGGTGGGTTTTAATGTTGGGGGGGTATTGTACTTTTTTTTCAGGTAAAAGAGCTGATTACTTTGGGGCAATGCCCCGCAAAAGGCCCTTTTAAGGGCTATTTGTAATTTAGTATAGGGTAAGGCTTTTTTTATTTTATTAGTGGGATTAGATTAAGTGTAATTAGTTTAAAAAACTTGTAATTATTTTATTATTTTTTGTAATTTAGTGGGGTTTTTTTGTACTTTAGATAATTGTATTTAATTGTATTTAATTGTAGTTAGTTTAGGGAATTAATTTAATTATAGTGTAGTGTTAGGTGTATTTGTAGGTGTATTTGTAACATAGGTTACGTTTTATTTTACAGGTAAATTTGTCTTTATTTTAACTAGGTAGCTATTAAATAGTTAATAACTATTTAATAACTATTGTACCTAGTTAAAATAAATACAAAGGTGTTAGGGTTAGACTTAGATTTAGAGGTTAATAACTTTAATATAGTGGCAGCGACGTTGGGGGCGGCAGATTAGGGGTTAATAAGTGTAGGTAGGTTGTGGCTTTGTTAGGGCAGGCAGATTAGGGGTTAATAATATTTAACTAGTGTTTGCGATGCGGGAGTGCGACGGTTTAGGGGTTAATATATTTATTATAGTGGCAGCGATTTCCGGTTCAGCAGATTAGGGGTTAAAAAAATTTTTTTTAGTGTTTGCGATGTGGGTGGGTCTCAGTTTAGTGGTTAATAGGTAGTTTATGGGTGTTAGTGTACTTTTTAGCACTTTAGTTAAGAGTTTTATGCTACGGCGTTAGCCCATAAAACTCTTAACTACTGACTTTCAAATGCGGTACCAGGCTTGACAGTAGAGGCTGTACCGCTAACTTTTTGGAAGACTCATAATACCGGCGTTAGGCAAATTCCATTGAAAATATAGGATACGCAATTGACGTAAGTGGATTTGCGGTATTTTCGAGTCTGACCAAAAAAGTGAGCGGTACACCTGTACCTGCAAGACTCGTAATACCAGCGTTAGGAAAAAAGCAGCGTTGGGACCTCTCAACGCTGCTTTTTAAGGCTAACGCACAACTCGTAATCTAGCCGTAAGTTTTCAATCATTCTAAATGATTTCAGAGATCTCACCCAACTTCAAACAAGTTCGTGCCCCTGGCAGGAGAGACAAAGGGTCCTATGTGCAGGTCACCATTGCTATTAATTTTAGAGCTTACCTTGAAGGGTGAGGTCTAGCAAATGTATTCATTAAATGGACAGTAAACTTAAAAAATTTAGCTTTCAAAATAAAAAGCTTTGAGAAATTTATGCTATCAAACTTGCACTTACCTGGTCTCTTCTCCAGGATCTTCTGATCGAGTCTTGGTTTAAAAAGCGCTTTAATCACAGCGCGCCCGATTGCGCCATTGAACTGACTGTAGCTCGCTAGCGCTCTGGTCTAGTTTGATAGCATAAATCTCTCAAAGCTTTTGATTTTGAAAGCTGCCGCTAAGATAATGTTATATAATTCTGCACATAGTGCAGAATTATATAACATTATTTTTTTAAGTTTACTGTCCCTTTAAGGCCGTGCGTTCATTAGTGTTAACATTACGTGCATGTGAAGCATAGTTGGATATTCTTAGGGCGCCAGCATTTTAAATACAATCACCAGTGGGGCTTTTATCATGTCAGCAATTAATAAATTGAGTCATTACCCCATAGTACTAGCACTTTAGGCTCTATGAACAAGTGTTGTGTTTAAAATGCTGGTGCACGGAACATACTTAAATAAACTTACGAAGCAGCTATAGCTTTTACTAGAAGCATTTTTGCTAATACATTTATATTGCAAAAATGTTTGTATTCAAAACTGAAATGCATCTATGTGAATTCCAGTTTTGGCTGGGATGTTCCTTTCAACATGAAATGCTAGTTAAGTTGTATTTCGTCAAACGATTAATAGCTGGTTCTTTTCCCATACCAAGACAATCAACAAACTGAAAAATAAAGGATTTCATTAAGATTTAAAGGAATAGGAAAGTACAAATTAAACTTGCAAGAATCAGAGCATGTCATTTTAATACACTTTTAAAATCACTTCTATTTTCAAATGTGCTTTGTTTTCTCGGTATCCATTGTTGAAAATGAATAGCACATATCCTACACTAGTGGGAGCTAGCTGGTGATTGGTGACTGCATACTTTTGTCTCTTGTGATTTGTTAACTAGGTGTGTTCAGCTAGCTCCCAGTAGTGCAATGCTGTTCCTTTAGCAAAAGATAAAAAAATAATGAAGCAAATTTGTTAATAAAAGAAAATTTGAAAGTTGTTAAAAATTGTATGCTCTTTCTGAATTATGTAATAAAAATGAGGGGTTTCCTGTCCATTTAAGCCCTATCATAAATCATTTTGAGAGGCACGTGAGTCCACACATCAGACTTTCTTTTCCAGCTTTAATAAGTCTGTAATCATGATTAGCATAGATTTTAGTCGATTGTGATACCTTTTAATGGACCAACAAATAAAGTTTTTTTTATTCCATATGCTTTTCAAGACCTTACAGGTCTCTTCTTCGAATGTTTTATTAAAGTCAAATTTTTTCTTTCGTGATTCAGATAAAGCATGCAATTTTAAACAACTTTCTAATTTACTTCTGCTATATCACCTAGATTATGAGTTTTGCGTTAGAGGCTATGCGGTGCTAACGAGCAGGTTATGCTCACCGCTCACTTACAGACAGCGCTGGTATTACAGGTTTTTACAAACCGCAAAAAAGTGATCGTAGAGCAAAATTTTGCTCCACATCTCACCTCAATACTAGCGCTGCTTACGTTAACGTTGAGCTGGCTGAACGTGCTCGTGCACGATTTCCCCATAGGGATCAACGGGGAGAGCCGGCTGAAAAAAACCTAACACCTGCAAAAAAACAGCATTTAGCTCCTAACGCAGCCCCATTGATTCCTATGGGGAAAATACATTTGTGTCTACACCTAACACCCTAACATGAAGCCCGAGTCTAAACTCCCCTAATCTTACACTTATGAACCCCTAATCTGCTGCCCCCAACATCGCCAACACCTACATTATATTTATTAACCCCCAATGTCGCCGCAACCTATAACTACCTAGTTAAAATAAAGACAAATTTACCTGTAAAATAAAACCTAACCTAAGTTACAATTACACCTAACACTACACTATAATTAAATTAATTCCCTAAATTAAATACAATTAAATAAAATTATCTAAAGTTCAAAAACCCCCACTAAATTACAGAAAATAATAAACAAATTACAAGATTTTTAAACTAATTACACCTAATCTAATCCCCCTAACAAAATAAAAAAGCCCCCCCAAAATAAAAAAAGCCCTACCCTACACTAAATTACAAATAGCCCTTAAAAAAGGGTCCATCTTCAAGACATCCGGTTCGGAGCATCCTCTTCCATCTAAGTCTTCTTACTAAATGACGGTTCCTTTAAGTGACGTCATCCAAGATGGCGTCCCTTCAATTCCGATTGGATGATATAATTCTATCAGACAATCGGAATTAAGGTAGAAAAAATCCTATTGGCTGATGCAATCAGCCAATAGGATTGAGCTGGCATTCTATTGGCTGATTGGAACAGCCAATAGAAAGCCAGCTCAATCCTATTGGCTGATTGGATCAGCCAATAGGATTGGAGTGCAATCCTATTGGCTGATTGTATCAGCCAATAGGATTTTTTCTACCTTAATTCCGATTGGCTGATAGAATTCTATCAGCCAATCGGAATTGAAGGGACGCCATCTTGGATGACGTCACTTAAAGGAATCATCATTTAGTAAGAAGACTTCGATGGAAGAGGATGCTCCGTGCCGGATGTCTTGAAGATGGACCCACTCCGCGCCGGAAGGATGAAGATAGAAGATGCCGTCTGGATGAAGACTTCTGCCCGTCTGGAGGACCACTTCGCTTCGTTGAGGACTTCGGCCCGGTTGGGTGAAGACTTCTCCCGGTAAGGTGATCTTCAATGGGTTAGTGTTAGATTTTTTAAGGGGGTATTGGGTAGGTTTTAGAGTAGGGTTGGTTGTGTGGGTGGTGGGTTTTAATGTTGCGGGGGCGATTTGCACTTTTTTTTACAGGTAAAAGAGCTGATTACTTTGGGGCAATGCCCCACAAAAGGCCCTTTTAAGAGCTATTTGTAATTTAGTGTAGAGTAGGACTTTTTTTATTTTGGGGGGGCTTTTTTATTTTGTTAGGGGGGTTAGATTAGGTGTAATTAGTTTAAAAATCTTGTAATTTGTTTATTATTTTCTGTAATTTAGTGGGGGTTTTTTTCGTACTTTAGATAATTTTATTTAATTGTATTTAATTTAGGGAATTAATTTAATTATAGTGTAGTGTTAGGTGTAATTGTAACTTAGGTTAGGTTTTATTTTACAGGTAAATTTGTCTTTATTTTAACTAGGTAGTTATTAAATAGTTAATAACTATTTAATAACTATTCTACCTAGTTAAAATAAATACAAACTTGCCTGTAAAATAAAAATAAACCCTAAGATAGCTACAATGTAACTATTAGTTATATTGTAGCTATCTTAGGGTTTATTTTATAGGTAAGTATTAAGTTTTAAATTGGAATAATTTAGTTAATGATAGTTATTTTTATCTAGATTTATTTAAATTATATTTATGTTAGGGGCTGTTAGGGTTAGACTTAGATTTAGGGGTAAATAACTTTAATATAGTGGCGGCGGCGTTGGGGGCGGCAGATTAGGGGTTAATAAATGTAGGTAGGTTGTGGCGATGTTAGGAACAGAAGATTAGAGGTTAATACAATTTAATTAGTGTTTGCGAGGCGGGAGTGCGGCAGTTTAGGGGTTAATATATTTATTATAGTGGCGGCGATGTCCGGTTCAGCAGATTAGGGGTTACAAATTTTATTTTAGTGTTTGCGATGTGGGGGGGCCTCGGTTTAGGGGTTAATAGGTAGTTTATGGGTGTTAGTGTACTTTTTAGCACTTTAGTTAAGAGTTTTATGTTACGGCGTTAGCCCATAAAACTCTTAACTACTGACTTTTAAATGCGGTACCAGTCTTGACAGGAGAGGGGCTACCGCTCACGTTTTGTCAGACTCGTAATACCGGCGCTATGCAAGTCCCATTGAAAAAATAGGATACGCAATTGACGTAAGTGGATTTGCGGTATTTCCAAGTCTGGCCAAAAAAGTGAGCGGTGAGCCTGTCATTTCAAGACTCGTAATACCACCGGGCGTTAAAAAGCAGCGTTGGGACCGGCCAACGCTACTTTTTAAGCCTAACGCAAGACTCGTAATCTAGCCGAAAGTTTCTTCTGCACATGTTTGAAGCACTATATGGCAGCAGTTTTGAAAGAATGTTCTCCATTTACAAGAGCACTAGATGGCAGCGCTATTTCCTGCCAAGTAGTGCTCCAGATGCCTACCTAGGTATCTCTTCAACAAATACTATGGGAACAAAGCAAATTTATAATAGAAGTAAAATGGAAACTATTTTTAAAAATGGTATGCTCTGTCTAAATCACAAAAGTAATTAGAACATATGATTTTAGCACTACCAAACCCGCAAGTCTGTGTTTAACCCCACAAAGTACAGCTCTGGAGCCGCAGAGAGCTGCTTGTCCTTAGTAGACATGGATGATGTGCCAATCAACAGCAGTAGTTGTGCAGCTAGGTTATGTGACTATGGCTGCTTATTGGCTGCCCAGCTGTCCACTTGGGACATGAACTATGATGACCCTTTAATGCAGGGCTTGACAAACTCAGGAGCCTGGTAGCCACTGGCTCCTATCATTTTACCTCTGGCTTCTAACTGTTATTCTCCATATATCTATATACAAATCCAACTGTCTGGCTCCTAAAAATATGCCTGGCTCCCAAATATTCTTACTGGCTCCTAATTTCTAAACAGATTTGTCAAACACTGCTTTAATGTTTTGTGAACACTCATCAATGTTCTCCTGGAACAATCTGGAATAGCAGCCTTTGTTTGACTAGTGGGTGAGATCTCAGGAGGAAACTGAGATTGAGGTGTTTTAAATATTAGATATCAGACTCGAGTATCTTTTAGATGGGAGTGAGTGTCTAACTGTTGCCTAATTGCAATTTGTTTTGAATCTTTATTTTGAAGTTAAAAAAAATATTAGGATGTTGCAATCTCTTCTTTGAATTCCTTTTTTTTACTAAATGGCTATGAAACTATTTAATTAATTTTAAACAAATCTGTTAATTAAAGATTTCAATGAGTATAATTTTAGTCCATTTTATTTTTCCCTAACTATTCCTTTACCATTAAAATAATTTGCCATCTCAGTTATAAAGCTAGCATATGCCCTAAACTCCCAGTCTCTGCATTACCTTAATTGGTTTGTGATGGATGAAGATAGCATGATTGCCAAGTACATTCTAATCTTTATTTAGAGTTTCCTTTCATTTTAAAAGCCTAACTAATGTTCCCAGAATCCCAAACTACATTAATTAAGTATTGTTTAATGATTGTCTTATCACTAAATGTTCCATGTTCCCATGCACTCATTAAAACAGCCTGCAGATTATTCAACTGAATGTCTAATCTTTTTGCTATCCGGAGAAATGCCTGTAGGGACTATGTAACAACTGATTTGTTTCTAAATTGTTAGTTCATCTTTTAATTCTTCTAGAGGTTTCATTATTCATATTGTATCAGTTGGAAGCAAAATTAATTGTACTAAGTATATTTTGTCAGGAAAAATTACAGAAGTTCTGCATACTGAAATGTAAATAAAGAAATCTCACATAAGTCATTACGTTTTTTTTCTACTGCATTTTAGCGAACATTAGTAGTATAGTTATAGGGAACAAGATTCTTTTGAATGGTGAGGTGTAAGTTCTTTGAATATTGGGAGGTGTTTTGCTGTATAGAATACATATATGGTAATGTTTATTAGAAAATGTTAATAAGCATTATGAAATGTATCTCACTATGGGTTAGATTAGGAGTGTCGCGCTGTTGTGTGCAAGTGAAAAGGGCTTTAGCGCAGCTCTTTGCACGCAAAGGAAGTAGTGCACGTATTAGAGGTTAAAAGTAAACGTGGTGTTCGCTCAAGCGCAAATTATTGGTTAACTGTTACACTCGACTAAAAAGTTGCAGAAAACACATCAAAAATGGTCACGCCCGTACATTGGATTGAACTTGGGACTCCTGGTTTGCAGCCTTTTCCTCTGTCTCTACACCACCAGAGGGCTCTGTCTTGTGCTGATGTTTCTGGAGTCCTGCTGCCTGTGCTCTTTTGTTCCACCTACCTTCCAGCTGCAGGCAGTTACTGCTATAAAAGGCTGCCTCACAGACCACTCCCTGCCCTGACATTGTCTGTGCCTGTATCCAAGTTGTTCTGTATTATCTACTGGCTCCTGTACCCGGCTTGTCTCCTGAGCTTTCTATTGGATCTCCCCTGTGTTAGACGAAGGGTCAGACAACTTCTCTAGTATTCTGAGCGTTGCTTGTTTTCTGACTACTCTTTCAGATTCTCCCTGTCTTTAGTGTCTGATCTGACTGCTCTCTGGTATCTGACCCTTGGCTTTAGACTATTCTCTTGTTACCAGCCTTTCATAGCTACCAGTGTATCCAGTATCACTACTTTTCTCAGCGATATCTTGCTCCAGTACCCAAGTTCTGCAGAGTGCATCAGCCAAGCACCTGTATTCTGCTCCAGTACCCAAGCTCTGCAGAGAGCATCTGCCAAGCACTGGTATTCTGTTGTAGTACCCAAACCCTGCAGAGGGCAACTGCCAAGCACCGGTATTGTGCTCCAGTACCCAAGCCCTGTAGAGGGAATCCGCCAAACACCTGTATCCAGCTTAAGTGCCAAGCCTTCCAGAGGGCATCTGCCAAGCACCGGTATTCTTCTCCAGTACCTAAGCCCTGTGGAGGGTGTCTGCCAAGCATCAGTATCCTGCTTCAGTCCTCGGCCATCAAGTGAACACCCCAATTCCAGTCATCGGCCTTTGAGTGGGCACTCCAGTCCTCGGCCCTCAAGTGGGCAATCCAGCCCTCGACCCTTGAGTGAGCACTACTGCTGCCTAATCCTGTTTCCAGAATCCAACTCTCTAGTTTCCCCTTTTTTAGTGCTCGAGATAAAACTAAGTCTAACATCTCTACATATGAGCTACAACCCCTGAACCCACTCTGCCAAGCATGACAAAAATACATTTAAAAGTGCAGCTATTCTCATAATAACACTATCTAATAAAAATAGTTTTAAAAAAAAATGCAAAAAAAGTTATAAGGGCTCAAATATATGAGGTCTCAGGTGTTAGAAAAATGGCTGCAGAAGGCTTTAGCATAGAGATACATGTCTATACATGTCTAAATATGTATATACAGATCTGTGTACATATGTATTTATGTGTGTATATATGTATTTACAGACATATATACCCATACAGGGAGTGCAGAATTATTAGGCAAGTTGTATTTTTGAGGATTAATTTTATTATTGAACAACAGCCATGTTCTCAATGAACCCAAAAAACGAATTAATATCAAAGCTGAATAGTTTTGGAAGTAGTTTTTTTTTTTTTTTTTTTAAATCTTTATTTATAACCAGCAGAGGATACAGTACATTACATAAATCACATCGCCAAAATAAAAAAAATAAAAAAGAAAAGAAGGAAACACAAATTAACAATTTTCGACATTAAAGAAAATTCTACCAGGAAATAACTTCCAAAATCAAGCTGAATACCCTGCTGGGATTTTGTTTTAGTTTTAGACATCAAGACAACATAAACAACCTAGGCATTCTAGGGCCAAATAACCTTAAGGTTTTCAAGATAGTGAAGGTAATACAATCATGTCCTCTGTCGAGGGATCATAGACATCTCATTTCCTATCAAACTAAAAATTCGAAACCAGAATCATCTTGAGAGCGTCCTAGTTATGCTAATTATATTAAACACTTAGATATCACACCTGAAGCAAAATAAAACACAGCACCCTCCCCCTATGCTCTCCTGTTATCTAGTGAGAAGTGATATCGATCTTGCATCATCTTCAGGGATCCTTGACCGACCCGTACTGGCCACACACATCCAGTCACTCAGACACACTTGAACCGCATCACCATGATAACGGCAAAACAACAACAAAAGAAAAAGCAGAGAAAGAGAGAAGAAAAAGAAAAAAAAAAAAATTAATAAGAGAAGGAAGAAGAAATAAGTGGTGACCCCCTATCCTTACTCCTCATCGAGCCCCGCCATGCTCTCTAAGTCATTGTCAGAGACGGCTGCCCATCCTTGAGGTAACCGGCCTATTAGGATATTTTGGGAAACAAAGCTGGATTTACTGATATGGGTGATCAATTGCCTTTGAATATTATTTGGAAATACTTTAATTACACCCTCCCATTTATGTAGGAAGAGCTGGATCTGCTCATTATTTAGATTTTGGATAGTATATTGTTCCATTATTATTTGCCTAGTTACTGCTTTCTTGAATTCTGAAAATTTTGGTGCATGTATCGCTTTCCAATTTTTTAAAATAATGTTACGGGCTAAGATCAACAATGTGTTAATGAGTTTATAATCCTTACCAACCTTCGCATATTTAAGCAGAAATACCATGTCATATGGACCAATGATTATTCTAGGATTGACTGAGCGCTTAATCCAGTAAATTACCTTATGCCAGAATTGCAGGATCTTAGGGCAGAACCACATACAGTGCAAAATATCTGCACTCCCTATATTACATTTTGTGCAGAAATGGGGTTTTTTATACCACAGAGTCATTTTGCTCGGAGTGATATATACGTTATATAGTAATTTTAAGTGGGCTTCGCGCCAAGCTGTGGGAACCCAAGTATCGTTAATTAATAAAAAACTATCCTGTATATCTGTAATCTCTATTTCTGGAAAGTATCCTACCCAAATCCGCTGTATATATTTAATTTGTCTGGTCTTATTATGAGTATTTAATATATTGTAAAATGTAGAGATTGAAAATCTTCCGGTTTGATATATTTTTATACCCGTCGCTAATGGGCCTAAATTCCAATTAGATCTATGTTCTGTTTGAATCCGAGATAAATAATGCCGTATCTGGAGGTAAGCGAAAAAGTCCTTACTCTGAATTCCATATTTAGCTCGGATTGAGTCAAATGTGGCAATTAAATCGGGCTCTATCAGCAACTGTCTGACATATCTCAAACCTCTCTCCCGCCAACCCTGGAAAACTAAAGTCTCATATCCAGGTTGAAATTCTGGATTTCCTTGTATTGTAAGAAATTCTGTCGCAAATGGGCAAACCTGTATTTCTAAACAATATTTTTGCCAAGCCTTGATAATATTTTTAAATGTTATCAGGTTATCAACATTGCAGGGCAAATTCCTGATTGGGCAGTGTAAAATAGTATTTAGATCGAAAGGAGCAATAACGCTGGATTCGAGCTGGTATAAGGTGACATATTCCTTTTCGGTAATCCAATCAATAGCGTATTTTAGCAATGTAACCCAATTATAATATTTAATGTTAGGAAACGCTAAACCTGCTGCGGTATTAATATACATCAGCCTGTTTAATGCTATCCGGGGCTTACACCCCTTCCAAATGTATTTAGAACACATTTGGTTAAATTTCGATATATCTCTATTTTTAAGAAACAAGGGAATATTCTGTAATAAATATAACAACTTAGGGAATAGGATTGTTTTAATTAACATAATACGTTGTATGAGAGAAATTGGGAGATTAATCCAATTATCTAAAGAGATCTGGATTTCCTTAAGGCAGTTTGGGAAGTTCAGAGTGTACCACTCTGAGGGGTTATTACTTAAAACTATGCCAAGATAGTTTATGGACTTAGTTTCTTTAAATGGGTGTTTCACACTACCTTTTGATGGTTTCTTTATCCAGAGTAACTCAGATTTACTTGAGTTGACTTTATAACCTGCTACTGAACCAAACAACGACAGAATTCCCAACAATTTCGGCAGACTAACTTCCAGATTACTTAAAAAAACCAGTACATCGTCTGCATATAATGATACAGTCACCTTATGCCCTCGGATAGTGATACCCTCTAATTGATCACGAAGCATAATAGCTAATGGCTCGAGGGAGATATTAATTAAGAGGGGGGAAAGGGGATCAGCCCTGCCTTGTACCTCTAAAAAGAGAAAAGAAGTCTGTGCATGCATTATTTATAATAATAGCTGAGACCGGGTTACTGTAAATTAACTGAATGAAATTATTAAACTGGCCCTTGAACCCGAATTTATCCAGCGCCAAGAATAGATGGCCCCAACCCATGTAATCGAAAGCTTTTTCTGCATCTAGGGTTAGTATGGCAGCATCTCCTCCCCCCTTTTTACCGGGGAAATTATTCCAGAAATAATCCAAAACAAGCATAGTCTTACGGATACTTTTCACTGGATTTCTCCCTTGCATAAAGCCGACTTGATTCTCGTGTATAATATCTCTAAGAACGGGTTGTAATCGGGTTGCTATGATTGATGTTAGTAGCTTATAGTCAGCATTGAGCAATGAGATAGGCCTATATGATTCGACCCTCTCTGGGTCCTTATTTTTCTTTAGAATGAGCGTAACATTAGATGCTGTAAAATACCTAGAACAACTTGACTGTGAACCATAATAGCTATTGAAAAGATTACATAAGATTGGGGTCACCTCCTCCTGTAACATTCTGTAAAACTCTATGGGTAGACAATCAGGACCAGAGGCTTTATTAAGGCGAGCTTGTTTAATAGCCACATTTATTTCTTGTAGTGTAATTGGTGAATTTAACTCTTGTGCATCCTCTGCCGAGATTCTTGGAAGCTTCAACTTGGACCAGAATATTTGACTATCAAGATTATTAGGGGATTCAGCTTTATAGATATCCTGGAAATAGTTAAAGAACACTTTCTTAATGTTATCTGTCTGCGTGTATCGCTTCCCATTCAGCTTTACGGCTGAAATCCAATTACTGCCCTTAGGTTTAGCGATTCTGGCAAGGTATTTTGCGGCTCTACCAGTATACCCTCTATATAGGGCTTTCTGTTTTAAGCCCTCTTGCATGACTTTGTGTTTTAAAAAAATATCGCGTTGGGCTTTGGCTTCGCTATATTTCTTCCAATTATCATTGGATCTAGAGGCGACATATGTATTATAGCGATTTCTCACTGCGTTTGAGAATTGTAATTCTTTCTGCTTTATTTTCTTGTTAAGTCTACATAGATATGCCTTAATGTGTCCTCTAAGGACAGCCTTTGCTGCTTCCCAGTAGGTTTCCGGTTTCTCTATATAACTCTCGTTAAATCTATGATATTCTGCCCATTTATTTTTGAGAAAATTCAGGAATTTGCTGTTAGTTACTAAATATTTGGGAAAAAACAGACTGTTATTATTACCCCGCTTGAATATGCTACGGCCAAACTCCAATGAGATAATCGCATGGTCCGACAGGACAATGTCTTTAATATCCGACTTGCATTCAGACCCCGCCAGACCATCCGTTACTAAAAATATATCAATTCTGGATAGAGACTGATAACTGGATGATGCACACGTGTATGACTTAATATCTGGGTGCTGTAACCTCCAGATGTCTCTAACCCCAAGTTGAGTACATAGCTTTTGAAATATTTGTGTTTTCTTATCTCTCCTATATGAATCCTTCTTCCCGGCTCTATCTAGATTGGGCATGGGTGTTAAGTTTAAATCTCCAACTATAATTAGATTCTGTCCCATGTATCCCAGTAGTTTATTAGTGAGACCATTCCAAAAATGGACATCAACTACATTAGGCCCATATATATTACAAATTATGAAAGGGGTCGCATTAATTTTAATTTTAAGAATTTGGAATCTACCGCCGGGGTCTTGCTCTGTACTAATTATCTCATGGTGTAATTGTTTGTTAATCAAAATTGCCAATCCTTTCTTTCTGTCCTCCCCACCTAATGGAATAACTTCTCCCACCCATTTTGTTTTTAATTTCATGATCTCAAAGTCCTTTAGGTGTAACTCCTGTAGCATTACTAGATCAGGTTTATAGATTCCTAGTTGTCTAATAATGGCTTTCCTCTTGATTGGCGAGGTTATCCCGCCAACGTTCCATGAGAGGAGATTTAAGGATTTCCTATCCACATTCATTTCCTTGACTATTGGGTTGGGCAGGGAGGTCATATCCCACTATTAAAGGAATGGGATGTGATAAAGGGGACAGGGAGGACACAGAACAAAGAGGGAAGAGAGAAAAGAGAGAAAAAAAAAAAAAGGGAGAAAGGAAAAAGGGCCAGGAAAGGCAGATAGTAAGAGAGAGAAAAAAAAAAAAAAAAAAAACCACATACATTCCATCCTACATACATCCACATACTGACCGCATCCATATAGAACCGTATTTAAAATCTCTTCCATAGCGTGAAGATAGCAGTGTCAACCCTGACTATCTGTCTACTATATATTTTTACTCAATGTACTCAGCGTATACCCTGTTCGTTACAGAAATCCTGAGCCTCTTTACTATTATTCAAAACTTTTTGAGCCCCATCCATTAGTAGTACCAGCTTAGCCGGGTATACCATCCTGACATTATAGTTTGCTTTTAACAATTTAGAACAAAACGGGGACATAACTTTCCGGCTTGCTGCCGTTTCACTGGAGAAATCTTGAAAAATTAAGATTTTATGTTGGTCTATCATCAATGGATACAATTTCCTGTACTGCCTGAGAAGAATTACTTTATCTTGAAAGTTTAAAAACTTCATTACTATGGGTCTGGCAGGAGTATAATCTTTTCTTACAGAGCAAATTGCCCCTGTTCTATGTATCCTTTCTACGGGTGCCAGAGTGGTAGAATTAATTCCTAAGCTCTTGGGGAGAGTGACCGTTGCAAAATGCATCAGATCTTGATAATTGCTGTCTTCTGGAAGACCAATAATTCTTAGATTATTGCGCCTAGACCGGTCTTCCAGATCTTCGAGTATTTCTTGTAGCCTATCAATCCTTGCAGTATATTCAGCATTGATGGGCTCAGCTAAATTTAACCTGTCCTCAATCTCTGAGATTCTGGTCTCTACCTCTGACAATCGTGTGGAGAACTGTCTTACTTCAGTCATAAGGCTCGATATATCATGCTTGATCTCTGATTTTAGACTATCCAACTGAGGTGTAATTGATTTAGTAATTTGGGCTACCAACTCCTGCATATCGATATGAACCTCACCCTGGGTTTGTGAAATGTCTAGTGTCTGATCAGTACGTTTAGTCATCAATTTCTTTTCTTTCGGTTTGGCAGGCATATTAGGGGAAGAGTGCTGATTTGTGAGAATAAATTTATCCATATATACAAAGGTTCAGAGAAGCCCACTATTAGGCCACTCATGTGCAATGTGACACACCAGTTATATCACTATTAAGTTGTGTTTTGACATATACGTGAAGTGTAGAAAAAAAAATAAAATAAAAACAATGAGAAAAAACAATCAAAAAAACGTGAATCTTATTTCTTAATCCCCGAAAGCACGGGCGTGAAGGAAGGGAAAGAGGGAGAGAGAAGTGAGGAAGAAAGAAAGCGGATATGCAAAAAGAAGAGGATAGGCAGTGTGTGTCTGTGTAGATGATTATGGAGCCTGGGAGGGCTCAGAAGTGAGCTGTGACAAGAAGAGGAAAAAAAGAGAACAGAAAGAGAGAATGAGAGAAAAGAGCAAACAAGGGAGGGAGTGGCCTGAATAAGAGATTCCTGAGAGCTGTGAACTTACACTCTTATATAGTCTTTCACAGTTCAGGGCCCCCAAAGAGAGACTTGCGAAAAATAGAAAGTTGCAAAGACACCAAGAAGATGTAAATTAAAGATTAGGGTTGTTTCAGACAATGTCCATATGGTTCACAGATAGCCGGTATACTCTCTATATATTGACAGAATCCTATATCTTGTCTGACAAAGCAATCAAATTCTATGAAATATGGCGAGCAAAACAGCCTGGGTTAGATTCTATACCTATGTGATAAGCCTCTTATAAAACAATATCAGATAAGTTTGTTAACATATGCTAGTTGGCTACATCCAGATACACAATCATGTTACATATAGCCATAAACGAGGTTAGATAATTTGTTTGCCAGTCACTCTATTTAGCACTAATAATAAGTTACCAGGTGTCCATAGAACCCAGAGAGTGGTTCCCGGAGATTCTGTGTGTAATACAAGTTGAAATTATGATAAATCAATGTTCCACTTATCAGCTGACAGGCTCTCCCCAGTCCTCATCAGATGAGGGAAAAATGCTCAATAGGAGTACCCTATAGTTCAGGATATAGCCTTGTCCCTCTGGCAATAAACCACTCGGATAATAAGGAAATTATAAAGTTACCCAGCTCCTGTCTCCCCAATTCTGAGTGTGACAGTCATAACACAGGTCAATGTCTCAGCTGATTCTGCCACAGCCCCCACGCCAGAGATATTAAAAAGTACCTTGAGAAAACAGGCAGGAGCGCTTGGGTATATGGTCGCTGGACCTTGACTCTTCCTGTGTTCGGGTTTTCTGGCTCTCTCAGGAGCCTTCCAGCGACAGAGCTTCCCCTGTCAGGCTTCGAGGGCGACCTCCTCTGGCTCGGAGCTCCGAGCAGACCTTGCCTTGCACAGGGCAGAACTCTTCGTCAGCACATGCCGCGGACGCAGCACCACGTACAGCCCAGATTCCTCCACCAACCAACTGCCGGATCCACTGCTGCCGACTCGAGCCCAGCGCTCACCAGGGAGCGATCGATCCCCTCACCTCCAGCGGGGAAACTGGCATCCGGACCCAGTGATGGCAGACCACGGTAAGATGAGCTTTAGCAGGTCCCCTGCTTGGCTGTCAAAATCCACTCTGAGCTCTCGCGGTCCAACTTTGTTAGTGCGGGTTATCCCTCAAGAGGTACATTCTCAGTAGGCAGCGTGGCTCATAAGTGGATCCGCTTCAAACTACACACCTTAGGCCCTTTGAGTTGCACACTCCAGGTATATTACTAGCGGGTCAAGAATGTGATAAGTAAACCCGCACCTGCTGGCTATTCCTGCGCCGGCATTGCTCTGTAATTGGCCCAAAATGTCCTTTTACCTTTTTCCAGGCGGTATGTGTGTTCAAAGAGAAACATTCACAGGGTATGATATTTCTGGATATATAAAGAGAAAGTAAGCTGTATATTGTAACAGTTTGAGTAGTCACTGCTACATTGTTAATTAGGGCTGACACTGTACATTCACGCTACTTTGTAGCGACTTGCTTCAGCCGTGAAGCTTGTAGATGCCTATGTCAGACTTCCCCTTCAAGGATCAGCAGATCCAACTCCCAGGCCGGTAAAAGTCTCCTGGCCAAGGGACACCTGAAGGCGAGAGTAGCTAGTCCAAGCTAGAAGCGGGAGCAGCCCGGCGTGCAGCACCTTGCTTGCTCCTCCCTCAAACGGAAGTCCGGAGGAAGTAGTTTTTAGTTTGTTTTTAGTTATAGCTATTTTAGGGGGATATCTGTGTGTGCAGGTGACTATTACTGTGCATAATTATTAGGCAACTTAACAAAAAACAAATATATACCCATTTCAATTATTTATTTTTACCAGTGAAACCAATATAACATCTCAACATTCACAAATATACATTTCTGACATTCAAAAACAAAACAAAAACAAATCAGTGACCAATATAGCCACCTTTCTTTGCAAGGACACTCAAAAGCCTGCCATCCATGGATTCTGTCAGTGTTTTGATCTGTTCACCATCAACATTGCGTGCAGCAGCAACCACAGCCTCCCAGACACTGTTCAGAGAGGTGTACTGTTTTCCCTCCTTGTAAATCTCACATTTGATGATGGACCACAGGTTCTCAATGGGGTTCAGATCAGGTGAACAAGGAGGCCATGTCATTAGATTTTCTTCTTTTATACCCTTTCTTGCCAGCCACACTGTGGAGTACTTGGACGCGTGTGATGGAGCATTGTCCTGCATGAAAATCATGTTTTTCTTGAAGGATGCAGACTTCTTCCTGTACCACTGCTTGAAGAAGGTGTCTTCCAGAAACTGGCAGTTGAGCTTGACTCCATCCTCAACCTGAAAAGGCCCCACAAGCTCATCTTTGATGATACCAGCCCAAACCAGTACTCCACCTCCACCTTGCTGGCGTCTGAGTAGGACTGGAGCTCTCTGCCCTTTACCAATCCAGCCACGGGCCCATCCATCTGGCCCATCAAGACTCACTCTCATTTCATCAGTCCATAAAACCTTAGAAAAATCAGTCTTGAGATATTTCTTGGCCCAGTCTTGACGTTTCAGCTTGTGTGTCTTGTTCAGTGGTGGTCGTCTTTCAGCCTTTCTTACCTTGGCCATGTCTCTGAGTATTGCACACCTTGTGCTTTTGGGCACTCCAGTGATGTTGCAGCTCTGAAATATGGCCAAACTGGTGGCAAGTGGCATCTTGGCAGCTGCACGCTTGACTTTTCTCAGTTCATGGGCAGTTATTTTGCGCCTTGGTTTTTCCACACGCTTCTTGCGACCCTGTTGACTATTTTGAATGAAACGCTTGATTGTTCGATGATCACGCTTCAGAAGCTTTGCAATTTTAAGAGTGCTGCATACCTCTGCAAGATATCTCACTATTTTTTACTTTTCTGAGCCTGTCAAGTCCTTCTTTTGACCCATTTTGCCAAAGGAAAGGAAGTTGCCTAATAATTATGCACACCTGATATAGGGTGTTGATGTCATTAGACCACACCCCTTCTCATTACAGAGATGCACATCACCTAATATGCTTAATTGGTAGAAGGCTTTCGAGCCTATACAGCTTGGAGTAAGACAACATGCATAAAGAGGATGATGTGGTCAAAATACTAATTTGCCTAATAATTCTGCACTCCCTGTATAAACACAATCAATAGATATTATTTCACAGGCAACTAGCACATCTAGGCAAGTATTCCCACTTGCCTTTACCCAGTAAAACTCCATATACATTGTTACCAATGCACAAGAGGATTCTGGGTAAGATATGCAAATTAGATATGCAATACCTCAGGCATTTTGCTTAAAATACTGTGTTAACACACAGCGGTCATTCGTATTAGAACTCATCAATAGTAGATAGATTTTTGATTGCTGCTAGATAAAGCTCATTCCAGGTAAAGCTCATTTTAATGAATTTTCATATAAACACACAAATACATGTGTTTATACTTTGTCCTCGAAAAGTCACAATTGTTCACAGTAAATTATTTAAAAGATCAGAAAGTCCTTTGTCATATGGCCCAAAAGTGGCCACAGAGATGACAATCATAACTATCGCCTAGTTTTAGAGTTCTGCGTTAACCGTCAAAACCAGCGTTAAGGGGTCCTAACGCTGCTTTTTACCGCCCGCTGGTATTTAGAGTCAGCCAGGAAAGGGTCTAACGCTCACTTTCCAGCCGCAACTTTTCCATACCGCAGATCCCCTTACACCAATTGCGTATCCTATCTTTTCAATGGGATCTTCCTAACGCCGGTATTTAGAGTCTTGGCTGAAGAGAGCAGTAGACCCTCTACCGACAAGACTCCAGCCGCAGAAAAAAGTCAGGAGTTAAAGGGCCACTGTAAGTAAATATTTTCTATGCCTGTTACTAACTACCTACCCCAAATACGCTTTTTATCAATAGCATTTCATTAACATATCTCTACCGTATATCAGAAATCTTGTCTGCAAATTTAATTGTTTTCCAAACCCACTCCGTGGGTATCCTTTGCTCTGCACCAATCCGTTTACAATACCTAGGTTTCAAAATGGCGCTTTAAACACAGTTATTGATTTAAGTATTTTGAACACACAGTGCTGAAAATAGTGGGCAGGATAACGTGACATCATCGGCGAATAAAAGATATAACTTTTAGAACATTATGAAACTTCGTTTTGGAGAAAATATAGGTCAGTAGGTTTTAATTAATGTTTATTAACTTTAATATGTTAGTTGTTTAGCTTAAAAATTATAACAGAAAGTAATCCTTTAAGAGCTTTATCGGCTAACGCCGGTTTATAAACCTCTTAACTACTGTGCTCTAAAGTACACTAACACCCGTAAACTACCTATGTACCCCTAAACCGAGGTCCCCCCACATCACCGCCACTTTAATAAAAAAAATGTAACCCCTAATCTGCCGACCGCACACCGCCGCCACCTACATTATCCCTATGTACCCCTAATCTGCTGCCCCTAACATCGCCAACCCCTACATAATATTTATTAACCTCTAATCTGCCCCCCCCAACGTCGCCGCTACCTTACCTACACTTATTAACCCCTAATCTGCCGACCGGACCTCGCCGCCACTATAATAAATTTATTAACCCCTAAACCGCCTCACTCCCGCCTCGCAAACCCTATAATAAATTTTATTAACCCCTAATCTGCCCTCCCTAACATCTGCGACACCTAACTTCAAGTATTAACCCCTAATCTGCAGACCGGACCTCACCGCTACTCTAATAAACATATTAACCCCTAAAGCTAAGTCTAACCCTAACACCCCCCTAAGTTAAATATAATTTTTGTCTAACGAAATAAATTAAATATTATTAAGTAAAGTATTCCTATTTAAATCTAAACACTTACCTGTAAAATAAACCCTAATATAGCTACAATATAACGAATAATTATATTGTAGCTATTTTAGGATTTATATTTATTTTACAGGAAACTTTGTATTTATTGTAACTAGGTACAATAGCTATTAAATAGTTATTAACTATTTAATAGCTACCTAGTTAAAATAATTACAAAATTACCTGTAAAATAAATCCTAACCTAAGTTACAATTAAACCTAACACTACACTATCAATAAATAAATTAACTAAACTACCTACAATTACCTACAATTAAATCAACTAAACTAAATTACAAAAAATAAAAAAAGATTACAAGAATTTTAAGCTAATTACACCTACTCTAAGCCCCCTAATAAAATAACAAAGCCCCCAAAATAATAAAGGTCCCTACCCTATTCTAAATTAAAAAGTAAACAGCTCTTTTACCAGCCCTTAAAAGGGCTTTTTGCGGGGCATGCCCCAAAGTAAACAGCTCTTTTGCCTGTAAAAAACACACAATACCACCCCCCAACATTACAACCCACCACCCACATACCCCTACTCTAACCCAAACCCCCCTTAAATAAATCTAACACTGCCCCCCTGAAGATCTCCCTACCTTGAGTCGTCTTCACCCAACCGGGCACAGATGGACCAAAAGAAGAAATCCGGAGCGGCAGAAGTCTTCATCCTATCCGGGCAGAAGAGGAAATCCGGACCGGCAAACATCTTCATCCAAGCGGCATCTTCTATCTTCATCCATCCGACAAGGAGCGGCTCCATCTTCAAGACCTCCAGCGCGGAACATCCTCTTCTCCCGACGACTAGACGACGAATGAAGGTTCCTTTAAGGGACGTCATTCAAGATGGCGTCCCTCGAATTCCGATTGGCTGATAGGATTCTATCAGCCAATCGGAATTAAGGTAGGAAAAATCTGATTGGCTGATTGAATCAGCCAATCAGATTCAAGATCAATCGGATTGGCTGATCCAATCAGCCAATCAGATTGAGCTCGCATTCTATTGGCTGTTCCGATCAGCCAATAGAATGCAAGCTCAATCTGATTGCTACTTTCTTTTCTTTTACGCAAAATATCAATAAAACTATTAAAATTAAAAAAGACCAGAAAGTGCAAGCTTGTGTTCATTTCTGTATTAGCCTTTTGACAGCACCCTGGCAGTTGTTGGACTGAGGGAGAGGGCACATCCTTGCTATATATATATATATATAGCTATATATATATATATATATATATATATATATATATATATATACTTATATTTATGTGTGTGTGTGTGTGTATCTATGTGTATATATATATATATATATATATATATATACAAAACACGGAAGGGAACTGCACTCTCATACCGGAACGGTACACATCCCATGACCCTGCAACATGCTCAGCCCTGGGTGCCACTGGCACTCACAGGAAGCTGTGCTGTCCCCAGAGCCACAAGCAGTTAAACCCAGACAGGTCTGGGTGCAAGAACCATAGGGAAAATTACAAAACAAATTAATACAACACACAGAGCAGCACTCACTTACAAGCTCTCAGCTAAGATTTAAAAGCAAAAATGCAAAGGTTAGTCACCGCATCTGGCCAAATGGGACAAGCTCAGGTACCACGTCAAGGTCCTTTCCAATACCTGAGACCCTAAAACAGCCACACAATGCAAGCTTTCAAATCCAAACAAACTGAAAACAAGGGAAGGGTGCACAGGAATATGTAATCACCCTAGACATATACAAAACACGGAAGGGAACTGCACTCTCATACCGGAACGGGTACACATCCCATGACCCTGCAACATGCTCAGCCCTGGGTGCCACTGGCACTCACAGGAAGCTGCGCTGTCCCCAGAGCCACAAGCAGTTAACCCCAGACAGGTCTGGGTGCAAGAACCATAGGGAAAATTACAAAACAAATTAATACAACACACAGAGAGAACCCAGCACTCACTTACAAGCTCTCAGCTAAGATTTAAAAGCAAAAATGGAAAGGTTAGTCACCACATCTGGCCAAATGGGACAAGCTCAGGTACCACGTCAAGGTCCTTTCCAATACCTGAGACCCTAAAACAGCCACACAATGCAAGCTTTCAAATCCAAACAAACTGAAAACAAGGGAAGGGTGCACAGGAATATGTAATCACCCTAGACATATACAAAACACGGAAGGGAATATATATATATATATATATATATATATATATATAATGTGTATGTATGTGCTTTGGAGCCCTTTGTAGTCAAGTAGCTGAAAACATGAAAAATCATATTTATGCAATATTTATTAAAGTGTTTAACTATTTATTTACTGTAAATATTTCACATTCCAGTGTTCTTCACATAGGGAAATATGTTCTATGTAATAGTAAATAGATATTCCTATATATCTGTATAAATCTATACCTATATATAATGTAATCTGTCGCAATATTAGAATTTTGGCTTTTTGTTTTTTGCGTTAACACTTTTTTACTTTCAACGTCTAATACGCATGCTACGTGACGTACGAAGAAAGCTTACTTCTAACGAAGTGCATTCTTAATTTAGCCCAATGTAGGGTACAGGATGTGAAGAAGAGACACATACATTGCAATATAATGCTTTGAGGTTATGTGGAGCTGTCACATATTTAAGATGCAGAAACTGCTACCTTTGCCTCTCCGGTACCTCTGAGGTGGCGAGATTAAAGTCAGCATTGCATAAGAAACCTCTTGTGCAATGTTAAACATTTCCATGTGATACAGCATTGCAAGTGACGATTGCAGGTGGACAGGTTCTCTACTTTCTGAGCTGTCTGCCTGCAAGGATAAGTTTTGCCCTATATCACACATTAACTAGATATTTATAGCACTCTCTTACAACTGGGGGTGATAACATTGTTATCTAAAGCATGCAATGGATGCTTATGTTCTATGCACTCGTGAGTTTAAAATCAAAGCAATTTTATTTTATTTTTTGTTAGTGTTTTGGACAGAAATGTGATTTATAGTCTTAGTAAAACATTGCCCAATTGTTATTTTCATTGTACAGAAGGATGCTTTGGACTTTTGGGATTAAACAGGGCATCAAACTTTTGTCTTCTTTTTCTACAGTCTAGGATTTAGACAAATAACTTGTTATTCTCATCATCATATTAGATTGTTATGAGACAGGTTTATTCTATTTTTTTTTACTTTGTTTTAAATATACTCTATATGGGCATGAGTATGCAGACACCTACCCATCACGCCAATGTGAGCTTGTTGGACATCCCAATACCCCTCCCTATGCAGCTTTAACAGCTGCAGCTCTTCTGAGAAGGTTTCCATATGATTTTGGAGTGTGTCTCTGGGAAATAGTATTTATTCAGCCAATATACCATTTGTGAGGTCAGGGACTTATGTTGGACATGAAGGTCTAGCTCCCGATTGGTGTTCCAATTCTTCACAAAGGTGTTCAATGAGGTTGAGGTCAAGGCTTTTTGCATGCCACTCAAGTTTCTCCACACCAAACTTGTCAAACCACCACTTAACTCATTTTGTGCGCAGGGATACAGTCACACAGGAAAGGGCCTTCCCCAAACTGTTGCCACAAGGTTAGAAGCTCCCATTTATCTTAAATGTCATTGTATCCTATAGCATTAAGATGACCATTTACTAGGGCTAAGAGGCCTGTCCCAAACCCTGAATAACAGCCCAGTCCATAATCTCTCTTCCACCAAACTTTACAGTAGGCACTATGCATTCCGGTAAGCAGCATTTTCCTGGCATCCACCATATCCAGATTCTTTCATCAGACTGACAGATAGTGAAGCATTATTCATAACTCTTTACACCACTCCAGACAACTCTTGGCATCGTACATGTAGATGTGAGGCTTGTGTACAGCTGCTCAGCCATGGAAACCCATATCATGAAGTTCCTGACACACAGTTCTTGTGGTGATGTTGCTTCTAAAAGCAGTTTGGAACTCAACACACTGCATGACACATTCATCATATTATATCAAACAAAGGTTCCCACAATCTGCAGATATTTTCATTTCAGAAGAATAATGAATGACGCATTGCACATGGCCAAACATACCATATGATACTGAAGACTTCTAAGAGACTGAAGTAAATCTGATTTCATAAAGCTACATATTGTTATTTACAGCTAGTAATTTTCAGTATCTAAGCTACATTTATGATATAAGAAGCTAGTTATCTTGATGGTATGGTTCTGTCCTTTCAATAATCCTAGAAGATTGAGTGGGTGGTCAATAGGAACCTGATATTCTAACTGTCTGATGGAGATTCACATTTTTGTGCAGAAGCATCTTCTAGGCCCCATTGGCATAGCAACAAGTATATAGAAAGATACCAAGGTATCTACATTAATAAAATTATAGGCACATTTTATATTGTTGGTGGGGTACCAATATTGTACTAGATTATTATAGCTGGTTTAAAAAGAGCTGCTACAGGTACTTGTTCAATGATTGCTTCTGCATTATATTAAGAAGTTATTTTGAGTAGGTATGAAAGATACCTAAGATGATAGAAGACTATATGCTGAGTGTCTACAATATTTTTGTGTTCCATCTTGGACAAGATTGGCAAGGCTTGATGCCCCAGTTATATATGAGTAAGTATCGGTGTGATCTCTACAAAAAAGGGACTCCTCTGATCCATTAGGCTCACTGTTAAAATAAGATTCATAGACATGACGTGCCACCACTACAATGAACAGATCCTGCTCTGGCACCACCGTATACAGCCACTATCTAACTGCAACCTCCAATATCACCCCTAAAAGATCCTAATCAAAGCTTAATTGCTTTAGTACTATACCCTCTATATACACCCCCAGCATAACCCGCAACAGCTATGGACCTCAAGCACCTAAGGGATGCCCTTAAAAAAAGAATTTCATTAGAATATATATATATATATATATATATATATTTATTTATATATACTGTCCCAAAAAAATCAATTGACCAATCAGGATGAGGGCTCAATTGTGACAGTGAGCTGTGCCACCTCACTCCTGGTTGGGTTATTGCATTGTACAGGGCTTAACTAATTTTTTTAATTATAGGTAGCAGCACAAGCAGCTGCAACTGGGTTTGTGCCAAGAAGTTTAGTTTTGAGTTGCTGTAAAAGGGGAGGAAAGTTTAATGCAATGTACATGGATTGAGTGCTGCATTCTAGGTACCTGTGTGAGTGTGCACGTGAGCAGCATTTCTTGTAAAAGTTTCCAATTGTATTTATAGTTATAGAAAGTTTCCATAAAAATAATATCGCAATTACAGGAATTCCTTTCCAATGTATCTTTAAATTGCCTTTTTTTTACAGTCAACAAAGCATTTTTACCTACGTCTGCTCTGCTGCACATGAAAGGAAGATTTGTAAGGTTCTAGAAGCCATAATAAAAACTGCAAACAGTAAAGTAATGTCATAATGTTCATAAAAAAAATCTTAACAGTGTAGAAAGGCTCTCCAGTTATTCCTAACTAATTTAAGTAGACATCTTTATTCATAGTGCTCTGTTATACTACTGAGGTGTTATTTAATTCAAGCTTTGTTAAAAATAGTAGTAAAATGCTGGCATAGACCTAGAGAACTTAAAAAGACATTGTGCCCTATGTTTAAGTAGTTCTCTATAAAATAAAAGCATTTAGTAAATGAATTACGATATTTGCATTAATGGTCTGCACATTTCAAGCAATACAGCTATTGGTGTTAGTAATTCAGTAATGCATACCTAGTTGCATTGCAAAAACATGGGGTTCCTGCTGTAGTCTCACTTATCTTTTATAGCCAATCACCAATGGGCGTTCCTACTATTAACAAACAGGGGAGGAACTAAAGGGGGTGCAGAGGTCGCAACTGCGACCGGACCCCCGTGGGGGCAACTTTCTGCCGCTGCCTAAACTGATATCATGTGAGTGTGATGTAATGCTTCACTAGTGTCTCTGTCTCTTACTACAGTGGTTAGTGTTTCTGTTTTACCCATTGGCCGCACCACGCCCAGAACTTATTTAACTTCCATCATGATCCCTGACTCTGAGCCTAACTGACTGTGATTGGCTTTGGCGGTTGGTGCGCCACACGGACATTGTCTTCACTCCTGACTGCATGTGTAGTCTGCTAAATTGGCTCGTGACTGTACGTGTAGTCAGTCAGTGTGAGAGACAAGTGATGAGCAGAGGCAGCTGAGCGAGGAGAGTGGCTAGAGACGGCTACTGGGCTAGTGGTTGTGAGTCAGTGTGAGGCTGAGTAGCATTGTGGCAGGCTGCCAGGCTGATTAAATTTAACCAGTAAATGGAGTAGTGGACTGGACAGGTGTCATGTAGTCAGTAGCCACCATCTTACAGGCTGTATCACTTCACAGTCACACACTACATATAGTACTGGCTGGGCTTCTAGTGTCTCTCCATTACAGATGTTTTGTATTTATTTTAATAGAAATTATGTTGAATGTATAAAAAGTTATTTTACCCAGAAAACAAACTGCTATAAATTAGGTTGACAACTGTGCATCATGCATGGGAATAGTGGTCAATCAAGTGGTTAAATCTGTTGCAATAAAAGGATTACACATTGCTGTCTCTGGACTACTATTAATGCTGTAAAATACTAACTTGGTAACATAGAACAACCCACGGGGTCAGGAAGTCATGTCTCATAGAATTACAATTCTTGTTCCTCTCTCTATGAACCATTTGATTTAGGCTCCTTTGATATTTGATTTATATTTAATAAAATAATAATAACGTTTTGTTATTTTATGACCTCACAGGGTGATGACTGTATTGTACAATTAAACAGAAGCTTAAACCTATAGGCATTTGTATGTATGTGTGTGTATGTATGTGTGTGTATTTATGCATGTATGTTTGTGTTTATGTGTGTGTGTATGTATGTATGTATGTGACTGTGTGTGTATTTATGCATGTATGTGTGTGTGTGTGTGTATATGTTTGTGGAACCAGCAGATTACAGATCTTGTTACTACATCATTGGGGGCTAAATGGGGGCCCGTCTTAGATTCTTGCACCTGGGCCCTGTGGTTTCTAGTTACGCCTCTGTTAACAAATATACGGCTAGATTACGAGTCTTGCGTTATGAGTAAAAAAGCAGCGTTAAGCCTCATAACGCTGCTTTTTTACTACCGCTGCTATTACGAGTCTTGTAGGTACAGCTTTCCCACTTTTTTGACCTTACAGCAAATCAACTTACGCAATTTGCGTATAGTCTATTTTCAATGGGGCTTCCATAGCGCCGGTATTACACGCTCTTTTTTTAGGCCAAAAAGTGAGCGGTACAGCCTATCCCGCAAGATTCGTACAGTAGTTATGAGTTTTTACACTACAACGATGTAGCATAAAACTCATAACTAAAGTTTTAAAAAGTACACTAACACCCATAAACTACCTATTAACCCCTAAATCGAGGCCCGCCCGCAACAAGAACACTAAAATAAAATTATTAACCCCTAATCTGCCGCTCCCGACATCGCCGCCACTAGAATAAACATATTAACCCCTAAACCTCTGCACTCCCGCCTCGCAAACATTAGTTAAATATTATTAACCCCTAATCTGCTGTCCCTAACATCGCCGCCACCTACCTGCATTTATAAACCCCTAATCTGCCGCCCCCAACGTCGCCGCCACTATACTATATTTATTAACCCCTAAACCTAAGTCATCATTACCTAAATAATTCCTATTTAAAACAAAATACTTACCTGTAAAATAAACCCTAAGCTAGCTACAATATAACTAATAGTTACATTGTAGCTATCTTAGGGTTTATTTTTATTTTACAGGCAAGTTTGTATTTATTTTAACTAGGTAGAATATTTACTAAATAGTTATTAACTATTTACTAACTACCTAGCTAAAAAAAATACAAATTTACCTGTAAAATAAAACCTAACCTAAGTTACACTAACACCTAACACTACACTACAATTAAATAAATTACCTAAATTAAATACAATTAAATAAATTAAATACAATTACCTAAATTACAAAAAAAAAATAATTAATTACACAAAATAAAAAAACAAATTACAAGATATTTAAACTAATTACACCTAATCTAAAAGCCCTATCAAAATAACCCCCCCCCCCCCAAAAAAAAAAACCCCTAGCCTAAACTAAACTACCAATAGACCTTAAAAGGGCCTTTTGCGGGGCAATTCCCCAAAGAAATCAGCTCTTTTACCTGGAAAAAAAAATACAAACAACCGCCACAACAGTAAAAACCCACCACCCACACAACCAACCCCCCAAATAACACCATAACTAAAAAGACCTAAGCTCCCCATTGCCCTGAAAAGGGCATTTGGATGGGCATTGCCCTTAAAAGGGAATTTAGCTCTATTGCGACCCAAGGGCATTTGGATGGGCATTGCCCTTAAAAGGGCATTTAGCTCTATTGTGACCCAAACCCTAACCTAAAAATAAAACCCACCCAATAAACCCTTAAAAAACCTAACAATAACCCCTGAAGATCCACTTACAGTTTTGAAGACCGGACATCCATCTTCAACGAAGCCGGTAGAAGTCCTCAACGAAGCGGCAAGAAGTCCTCCACGAAGCCAGGAGAAGTCTTTATCCAAGCCAGGAGAAGTGGTCCTCCAGACGGGCAGTCTTCATCCAGACGGCATCTTCTATCTTCATCCATCCGGCGCGGGGCGGGTCCATCTTCAAGACATCCGACGCGGAGCAGCCTCTTCTTTCCGACGACTAACGACGAATGAAGGTTCCTTTAAATGACGTCATCCAAGATGGCGTCCCAGAGATTCCGATTGGCTGATAGAATTCTATCAGCCAATCGGAATTAAGGTTGAAAAAATCCTATTAACTGATGCAATCAGCCAATAGGATTGAACTTCAATCCTATTGGCTGATCCAGTCAGCCAATAGGATTGAGCTTGCTTTCTATTGGCTGTTTCTACCTAGTTAAAATAAATACAAACTTGCCTGTAAAATAAAAATAACCCTAAAATAGCTACAATGTAATTATTAGTTATAGTGTAGCTAGCTTAGAGTTTATTTTATAGGTAAGTATTTAGTTTTAAATAGGAAGTATTTAGTTATTAATTGTAGGTTTTATTTAGATTTATTTTAATTATATTTAAGTTAGGGGGTGTTAGGCTTAGGGTTAGACTTAGGTTTAGGGGTTAATAAATTGAATATAGTGGCAGCGACGTTGGGGACGGCAGATTAGGGGTTAATAATATTTAACTAGTGTTTGCGAGGCGGGAGTGCGATGGTTTAGGGGTTAATATGTTTATTATAGTGGCAGCAACATTGGGGCGGCAGATTAGGGGTTAATAAATATAATGTAGGTGTCGGCGATGTCGGGGTAGCAGATTAAGGGTTAATAAGTGTAAGTTTAGGGTTCATGTTAGAGTGTTTGGTGTAAACATATATTTCGTTTCCCCATAGGAATCAATGGGGCTGCGTTACTGAGCTTTACGCTGCTTCATTGCAGGTGTTAGGCTTTTTGTCGGCCGGCCCTCTACCTATTGATGTCTATGGGGAAATCGTGCACAAGCACGTACAACAAGCTCACAGCTGACTTAAGCAGCGCTTGTATTGGAGTGCGATATGGAGCACAATTTTGCTCTACGCTCACTTCTTGCCTTTTAACGCCGGGTTTATAAAAACCTGTAATACCAGCGCTGTAGGTAAGTGAGCGGTGACAATAACGTGCAAGTTAGCACCGCACCCCTCATAACGCAAAACTCGTAATCTAGCCGATAGTTGTGTTAAATGCTCCAATACATGATGCAGAGAAAAGGGAAACTGCTAGTAATGTGGAAAAACAATAATTACAACTGCAAGACTTTGAAAACACATTTGCAAAATGGTTCTGTAAATGGGTGCCATTGTTAAATACCCATGTCTGATTTTTTATGTAAATGTCATTGGATAGAAGGAATTTTGTAGATGTGAATGAGACACTGACTGTGGATGTTTTATGCTGTTCCAGAGGCGCAGACGCAGTTAGGATTTATCACCTAAATTGCAACTCAGTATGTGGGATTTCGGAAAATGTGATGATGCCTGTGTGAAGTATCACAAGTTTTATTGAATCTAGGCTTTGTATATCAGCTTAAGTGCTCTTTAATTTCAAACTAATTGCAATTGATAAGAAACACAATTTGAATGAGAAAAAAACATTTAAATTAGACAATAATTTAGGACCACTAAATACAGTAGAATTGCATAATCAACAAATGCATAATAAAAATACAATGCAAATGCACTTCGTCTGAAAATCAAATGAGTAGTAGATTTTCTTTTGGACAAATTTCAAAGTTAGTTTAGTTTTTCTTCCCCTGCATTATGTATCAGCCATCAGCCAATGATAAAATGCATATACGTACAGTATATACTGGGAATTCTTGCACATGCTCAGTAGGATCTTGCATATAAAATGTTTCCAATTTACTTTTTTCTTAAATCAAATTTGCTTTGTACTCTTATTTGTTGAAGAGATATCTAGATAGGTAGCACACACATGTCTGGAGCACTACATAACAGGAAATAGTGCGGCCATCTAGTGCTCTTGTTACTGTATAACATTGTTGCAAAACTACCATATAGTACGGCAGACAAGTGTACACTCCTTACCTTCATGCTTTTCAGCAAAGGATAAGAAAATGAAGAAAATGTCATAATAGAAGTAAATTGGAAAGTTGATTAAAATTGTATTTTGTATCTAAATCCTGAAATATAAAAATGTGGGTTTCATGTTAATTTAACTACAAAATCTAATTAAACACACAAAAACTATAACAAAAAAGCTACATCAGAATTATAGGTGGATTTCACAGACCTTCATGAACGCAAATTATTTGCTCCTAAAGTTAAAATAAAACATGAGGACTAATTATTTTAATGATTACTACCTAATATATCTGGATGCAGTTTTTTCACGTAGTTATTATTAGTGATAAAGTCGCTATACCTCCCAACATTTGTTGCTGGGTATGAGGGATTCAGGAGGTTGAGGGTGACATCTGCCATTTTGTGGGCAGAACCTTGTTGGGAGGGGCAGGTTTTGTGAATAGATAGTGGGCAGGGTTGTGGGCATATATTTTGATCGGTGGGCGTCTATGGGTGTACCTGGTATCTTGTTGGTCCGTGGGTGCAACTGAACAGGGCTAAGAGAAATTCTGCAAATCAGAACTTTTGGTTGCCTCAGTGGCACAGAGCTCAGAATTAGGGACTGTCCCTATCAAATAGGGATCATATCACAGGATGCATTTGACAAAAGGGAGGGTCGTCCTTGAAATGTTTGTGTTTTAGCAAATTATTTAATAATAAACCGCACCTTTCAAGCATTATTTTGTCTAAATTTCTATACAGCCTCATCATATTGATTAGTATAATTTATTTCTTGTTTGTTTTTTGTTTTTATTCCCTCTAGCTGTACTAAATGAATTTACCTATTTATTCGTACTCATTTCTGCACAAATTACAAGATTGTGCAAAGTAAAGAATTATGTTTACTTCTTACTTTTAATTAGTATTTTATATTTATTATTTTGTTTTGTCTGCATGCATAATTGAAGTTTATTTCAGCACCATACTGGGCAAGTTTTAAGAGCAGGTTTGACAAACTACAAAGTGATTTATCTTCATTTGTAGTTACTGCAATGTAACTGCATGTATCAAACCACAGCTTACGTTATTATTTCTCTCAGGGGTTATAAGTAAATAAAAAACAGGATTATGGAACCTTCATTTGAATTTAGCCCTTTTTTTTTGTTCAGGAGACTCAGCAGTAAACATTAATTTATGTATATATCATGAGGTAAGAAATCTGTAACAAAAAATGCATTTTTTAATTTAAAATTTTAATAAACAATGGCCCAGATTACGAGTTTTGCGTTAGAGGCTATGCGGTGCTAACGAGCAGTTTTGTCTCACCGCTAACTTACCTGCAGCGCTGGTATTACAAGTTTTCAGAAACCCGTCGTTAAAAGACAAGAAGTGAGCTTTGAGCAAAATTGTGCTCATTACCGCACTCCAATACCAGCGCTGCTTAAGTCAGCAGTGAGCTGGTCGTAAGTGCTCGTGCACGATTTCCCCATAGGAATCAACAGAGAGAGCTGGCTGAGAAAAAGTCTAATACCTGCAAAAAAACAGCGTAAAACTCAGTAACGCAGCCCCATTGATTCCTATGGGGAAATAAAAGTTATGTCTACACCTAACACCCTAGTAAAAATCCAAGAAGTATGGCAGCAATCAGTGGTTTAACAAATGGTTTTTATTTGGAGCACAGCAACAAAAGCAGCGACGTTTTGGGAGCTTCCTCCCTTTGCTTGACAAAGGGAGGAAGCTCCCGAAACGTCGCTGCTTTTGTTGCTGTGCTCCAAATAAAAAACATTTGTTAAACCACTGATTGCTGCCATACTTCTTGGATTTTTACTATATCGTGAGTAGGGCTTGGTGGTACCCCTACATGGCGTGCAAGTTGTTCAGGTGCTGACTGATATTCTCTGGACATTACACCTAACACCCTAACATGAACCCCGAGTCTAAACACCCCTAATCTTACACTTATTAACCCCTAATCTGCCGCTCCGGACACCGCCCCCACCTACATTATATGTATTAACCCCTAATCTGCTGCCACCAACATCGCCGACATCTACATACTATTTATTAACCCCTAATCTGCTGCCCCCAATGTCGCCGCCACCTACCTACATTTATTAACCCCTAATCTGCCGCCCCCAACGCGCCACTATATTAAAGTTATTAACCCCTAACACCCCCTAACTTAAATATAATTACAATAAATCTAACTAAATATTCCTATCATTAACTAAATTATTCCTATTTAAAATTAAATACTTACCTGTAAAATAAACCCTAAGATAGCTACAATATAACAGTTACATTGTAGCTATCTTAGGGTTTATTTTTATTTTACAGGCAAGTTTGTATTTATTTTAACTAGGTAGAATAGTTATTAAATAGTTATTAACTATTTAATAACTACCTAGCTAAAATAAATACAAAAGTACCTGAAAGATAAAACCTAACCTAAGTTACACTAACACCTAACACTACACTATAATTAAATAAATTAACTAAATTAAATACAATTACCTAAATTAAATTAGCTAAAGTATAAAAAACCCCACTAAATTACAGAAAATAATAAACAAATTACAGATATTTAAACTAATTACACCTAATCTAATAGACCTATTAAAATAAAAAGCCCCCCAAAATAAAAAAAACCCTAGCCTAAACTAAACTTAAAACTTAAAAGGGCCTTTTGCGGGGCATTGCTCCAAAGTAATCAGCTCTTTTACCTGTAAAAAAAATACAAAAAAAACCCCAACAGTAAAACCCACCACCCACACAACCAACCCCCCAAATAAAATACTATCTAAAAAAACCTAAGCTCCCCATTGCCCTGAAAAGGGCATTTGGATGGGCATTGCCCTTAAAAGGGCAGTTAGCTCTATTGCAGCCCAAAGTCCCTAACCTAAAAATAAAACCCACCCAGTGGGTAGCAATAATGAATGTCTTTGATTAAAATATTAAATATACAATTTCTAATGCTTTACCAGTTCACCAGTTTGAGAATTCAGTTAATATCCAAATATGTCTATCATCATATGCTTAGAGGAATTATGCATATTTGTAAGAGAATTAATCTTGATAGTCTCTTATCCACAAAGAGTGTCCCAACGTATTTGTCTTACAGAAAAACTGTGTTCGCACACTGGTCTCTCTTATAAGCCAAAGTGGCAACAGCAGGATTGCAAACAGTTATCAACCAAAATTTTCCCACCAAGATCCTTTTCTCTCTGTGCAGGGAGCATTTTATCTGAGACAAAACTCCTCCCCATGTCATTCGATAGATTTGGATATGCGCTCTTCTCTGATTGGCTACTGGGAAATTTCATTTTAAACAGCCAAATGCCTTTTGGCTGTAATACTGGATTTAGGCCATAGGGGGCAGCAATCAAAGACAAGCAGTTTCATTTTTAAACTGCTAACAGTAAATACAGTTCATGTATATTTTTATTCAATACACTATCACCTAGATTACAAGTTTTGCGTTAGAAGCTGTGCGGTGCTAACGAGCAGTTTAAGCTCACCGCTCACTTACAGACAGCGCTGGTATTACGGGTTTTTAGAAACCCGGCGTTAACCGCAAAAAAGTGAGGGAAGAGCAAAATTTTGCTCCACATCTCACCTCAATACCAGTGCTGCTTACGTTAGCGGTGAGCTGGCTGAACGTGCTCGTGCACGATTTCCCCATAGGAATCAATGGGGGAGAGCCAGCTCAAAAAAAGCACCTGCAAAAAAGCAGCGTTTAGCTCCTAACGCAGCCCCATTGATTCCTATGGGGAAATAAAAGTTATGTCTACACCTAACACTCTAACATGAACCCCGAGTCTAAACACCCCTAATCTTACACTTATTAACCCCTAATCTGCCGCCCCCGACATCGCTGACACCTACATTATATTATTAACCCCTAATCTGCCGCTCCGGACACCGCCGCCACCTACATTATACTGTTATGAACCCCTAATCTGCTGCCCCCAACATCGCCGACACCTACATTATATTTATTAACCCCTAATCTGCTGCCCCCAATCTCACCGCAACCTAACTACATTTATTAACCCCTAATCTGACGCCCCCAACGTCGCCACCACTATAATAAAGTTATTAACCCCTAAACCTAAGTCTAACCCTAACCCCCCCCCCCAAATTAAATATAATTTAAATAAATCTAAATAAAATTACTACAATTAACTAAATAATTCCTATTTAAAACTAAATACCTATAAAATAAACCCTAAAATAGCTAAAATATAACTAATAGTTACACTGTAGCTAGCTTAGGGTTTATTTATTTTTTTTGTTTTTTTTTTTTGTTTAAATAAGTTTTTATTAGTGAAAATGGTACAAAACCACATAACAAAACAATTTTGCTCGACATTCGAACATTGAAAGGTTAAATGACATTCCAAGAAAATCAGTTTACCCAACTCAATGGTCAAGCCTATAGGATAGTCATTCATCAGCTGTGTATTCGCACGTTACAAGTGATATGTATTGGTTTGTCATAGGAAAAAGTTTGTTTCTTTTTTTCAACATTTTGGGTATCGAATGGGCATTTACGCCATACCCATTGAGCCTGACAGTTAAGGAAGGTAAAATAGTAAACTTATATAATGTGTATGCTTGAGAGTAATACTGGTGGGAGTAGACATCCACCTCTCTTAAAAGGGAGGGGGGGTATTGGAGGGGAAGTAGAGGTATCAGGAGGAGGGGGGGGGCAGAGCAATGAGGGGCACCTCAGGTCTGACATAGTGAGGCGCTTCCTCTAGGAGAGGTAAATGACATAGTCACAGGAGGGTCGCTAGGTTTGAAGAAAAAGGGGCATCATGTAGTCGGCTTTAGGTAGGTCTCCCAGGGTCCCCAGATTAGGCAAAAGACATCTGACTGTTTCCTAGTCCGGAAGACATAGTCTTCCATTGCTTTAACGTATTGCAGGTAGTCAATAACTGCCTGCCATCTTGGGGGCTGCTGTTTCTTCCAATTCCTGGCAATTAACATCTTGACTGATGTCAACAGGTAGACTAACAGATATATCTTGTGTTTTGGCAGTTTTTTAACTCCCAAATGCAGAAGAGCTAGGCCTGGAGTGTCTGGAGTTGGGAGTTCTAGGGCCTTGCAGACCTCACAGATTTTCAACCAAAGTGGTCGGAGTCTGTTACATGACCACCACATATGGAGCGGGGTACCTATCTCTCCACACTCTCTCCAACATAGGGGCGAATGCTCAGGGTACAGAGTCCGAAGTTTGGTCAGCACTAAGTGCCATCTGGTGATGATCTTGAAGTAGAGTTCATACATTGTAGCACAATGAAGTGCGGATTTAGTCAACTGTATCGCCTTAGTCCAGTCAAGTGTCGTAAAAGTGAGTCTCAATTCTGCTTCCCAGGAGGCCATATGTCTAGTTTTCACTAGTGTGGGAGGTGCCAAGAGGGATCGGTAATGGGCAGTGAGAGGCTTGCACAGTTGGAGGTTCGCCTTCCATCTCATCTCCCAGATAGTAGGTGCCCTGATTTTTTCAACCAGGAATCCCCATGCCTTCATCAGGGATCTTAGTCTCATAAAGTCAAACTCTAGGGGTCCGGGAATGCCGAATTTAGATATCATGTCTTGGGGCAAGAGGAGATTCTCATTCAGGTAGAAGTCACTCAGAGAAGTGATCTCTAGGGCTTTCCAGGGGGTGAGCTGAATGTTTAGTAGCCCCTGTAGGAGCGACACGACAGGATGTATGGGCGAAGGGTGTGGGGCTATCAACTGGTGGTGTCTGAGGCGGAACCAAACCAATTGACAGTCTTTGATGAGATGGTTGGAGATCGGTATCTGTGCGGCTAAGTGCGGTGGAACCCACAGCAGATCCGAGAGGTCGACATGAGCAGGGAGTGAAGCCTGTTCCAACTCCCTCCATCTGGTAGGGGGCAGGGCAGGCCCCCACGCTGAGACGTGCGAAATCATCGCCGCTTGATGATATAGTTGTACGTTGGGCAGTCCCAGCCCACCTCGGTCTATTGGGACCTGAAGTGTGGCCGCAGCTACCCTCGGTCGCTTATTGTCCCAAACATAGGCATTGAAAGTGGTTTGGAAGCCACGTAAGATCTTTTCCGGGACTGGGATGGGGATACACCGCATAAGGTAGGTTAATTTAGGGAGAATCATCATCTTCAGAGCAGCAATTCTGCCCATCCAGTAGATTTCCTCATATTTTTTAGATTTCAATCTCACCTCAACTTCCCGCAGAAGAACAGTGTAGTTTTCCTGCAACACCGTATTTTTGCTTAGGGTTTATTTTTATTTTACAGGCAACTTTGTATTTATTTTAACTAGGTAGAATAGTTATTAGATAGTTATTAACTATTTAATAACTACCTAGTTAAAATAAAGACAAATTTACCTGTAAAATAAAACCTAACCTAAGTTACAATTACACCTAACACTACACTATAATTAAATAAATTACCTAAATTAAATACAATTAATTACAATTAAATAAAATTATCTAAAGTACAAAAAAAAAAAACACTAAATTACAGAAAATAATAAACAAATTACAAGATTTTTAAACTAATTACACCTAATCTAATCCCCCTAACAAAATAAAAAAGCCGTCCCAAAATAAAAAAGCCCTACCCTACACTAAGTACAAATAGCCCTTAAAAGGGCCTTTTGCGGGGCATTGCCCCAAAGTAATCAGCTCTTTTACCTGTAAAAAAATTACAATTCCCCCCCAACATTAAAACCCACCACCCACACAACCAACCCTACTCTAAAACCCACCCAATGCCCCCTTTAAAAAAAAACTAACGACAGGAGCCAAAGCGCTCATAGCTTTACACTGGAAGACCCCCTACTCACCGACATTGACAAACTGGACGGACAAAGTTACTGACCTCCTAAACCTGGAGGAATATGGCTACACTAAGAGGGGGAAATTACACATGCTAGCAGACATAAAATTCCTATGGGAGGGTGGTGGACGAGATACCGTACCAACTGCACCCACGGAAATTTAGCTCCTAGGCCCACAAGGGGGACACTTCAACAAGACTTCCTTTAGAGGGATTAATGAGTGAAAGGACAGATTTTCAACCACACTTTTAAAATCTCTTTTGAAGACACACTTCTTCAAGATAAGCACTTTAGCGGATGACAGATATTTTCTTTTTTCTTTTCTTTTCTTCTATTTCCTTTTACTTTCTTTCTTCTCCTGTTTGTTTTATGTGTATGTTCAAGTTGTTTGCAAACTGTTATTATCATTAAGATTCAATTCTCTTTTTTTGTATATATATATATATAGTATAAGAGTAAGTTAACATAGACCAGTTATCAATCCCCGGTGTGAAACTTTGGACTTTGAGACATTTACAAGAACCCGGGTTATAGATAGCTCAAAACTGATAATGTCAATGCCATGTATATAGTATATGTCTACCATAGATAAGAATATCATTGGAAATGCATTGTACAATCTTTTTCTGAATCAATAAAACTGTTTAAAAAAAAACTAACACTAACCCCCTGAAGATCACCTTACCGGGAGACGTCTTCACCCAACCGGGCCGAAGTCCTCAACGAACCTGGGGAAGTCTTCATCCAAGCCGGGCGAAGTGGTCCTCCAGACGGGCAGAAGTCTTCATCCAGATGGCATCTTCTATCTTCATCCATCCGGCGCGGAGCGGGTCCATCTCCAAGACATCCGCCGTGGAGCATCCTCTTCTTCCGACGGCTAAACACAGAATGAAGCATCAGCCAATAGGATTTTTTCTACCTTAATTCCGATTGGCTGATAGAATTTTATCAGCCAATTGGAATTGAAGGGATGCCATCTTGGATGACGTCATTTAAAGGAACCTTCATTCTGTGTTTAGCCGTCGGAAGAAGAGGATGCTCCGCGTTGAATGTCTTGAAGATAAACCTGCTCCGCGCCGGATGGATGAAGATAGAAGATGCCGTCTGGATGAAGACTTCTGCCCGTCTGGAGGACCACTTCGCCCGGCTTGGATGAAGACTTCTCCCGGCTTCGTTGAGGACTTCAGCCTGGTTTGGGTGAAGACGTCTCCTGGTAAGGTGATCTTCAGGGGGTTAGTGTTAGTTTTTTTTTAAGGGGGGATTGGGTGGGTTTTAGAGTAGGGTTGGTTGTGTGGGTGGTGGGTTTTAATGTTGGGGGGGAATTGTAATTTTTTTTCAGGTAAAAGAGCTGATTACTTTGGGGCAATGCCTTGCAAAAGGCCCTTTTAAGGGCTATTTGTAATTTAGTGTAGGGTAGGGCTTTTTTTATTTTGGGGGGGCTATTAGTTATATTGTAGGTAGCTTAGGGTTTATTTTATAGGTAAGTATTTAGTTTTAAATAGGAATAATTTAGTTAATTGTATTAATTTTATTTAGATTTATTTAAATTATATTTAAGTTAGGGTGTGTTAGGGTTAGGGTTAGACAGGTTTAGGGGATAATAACTTTATTATAGTGGCGGCGACGTTGGGGGTGGCAGATTAGGAGTCAATAAATGTAGGTAGGTGGCGGCGATGTTAGGGCCGGCAGATTAGGGGTTAATAATATTTAAATAGTGTTTGCAATGCGGGAGTGTGGCGGTTTAGGGGTTAATATATTTATTATAGTGGCGGCGATGTCCGGTTCAGCAGATTAGGGGTTAAAATATTTATTTTAGTGTTTGCAATGTAGGAGGGCCTCGGTTTAGGGGTTAATAGGTAGTTTATGGGTGTTAGTGTACTTTTTAGCACTTTAGTTAAGAGTTTTATGCTACGGCGTTGTAGTGTAAAACTGTTAACTACTGATTTTAAAATGCGGTACCAGTCTTGACAGGAGAGGGTTTACCGCTCACTTTTAGTCAGACTCGTAATACCGGCGCTATGCAAGTCCCATTGAAAATATAGGATACGCAATTGACGTAAGTGGATTTGCGTGATTTCCGAGTCTGGCCAAAAAAGTGAGCGGTACACCTGTACTTGCAAGACTCGTAATACCAGCGGGCGTAAAAAAGCAGCGTTGGGACCGGCCAACGCTGCTTTTTAAGCCTAACGCAAGACTCGTAATCTAGCCGTATATTTTCTAGTATTAATAAGTCATATGTTCCATGTGTATTGGATTATGTCATACTATTTATCCTGAGTATTTCAAGACTAGTTATGATATATTCCACTTATATCTTAAAAATGCGTTTAAAAACCATACTTTCTATGAAAAGATTTAAAAGGATTATAATTCCCCTTATTATGGACTTAATTACTTTCTCAGTTATCGTCCTAATATCATGTACATACCTTGAGATCAGCAATCAGATGTGGTTTCATATTTATTACTATCCCATATAAATATTTCACATCTGTATATCTCTTGCTGAGTGTATAAAACATATGATATTATTTATATCTTTTATTTAGCAGACATTCACATTTAATATTATACAGACAATTTCATATACATTTTTTTGTACCTATTATTTAATAGTCTGAGGCACATATTTAATGTTTGAAAACTATATATATGATTTGTCCAAACTTCGAATCCTTAAGACTTCTATGTTTTCAAAAATACATAGGTTAAGACATGTTGAAATCTTGATTCTTAGGTTTTCAGCTTCCCATATTATCCTTCTTAGACATAGACAATCTCCCAGATTCATGTGTTCATATTTAATATGTTGTCTGAATATATATATATATATATATATATATATATATTCATTTGAGTATCTTAAACTACATGAAAATTAGGCATAATTCCTTTATCTGAGATCTAGTTTCCCATGTCATGCAGAGACTTGAAACGCCAGCTTGTCTGGGAGATGTGTATTGGAAACTCCACAGGGTATAGTTAACACCTAGATTGTATGAGCCACATCTTTTGAGAATGTTTGTATATTCCCTTATTCTTATAGATGGACCGTCTGTTCCTTACATGGGACTTGTGAGTTTTATTATTCATCTTGGGCAGGAAACCAATTTATGGGCATATATATCTGAGGGCATTATATGTTAACATTTACTTTGAAGTGGCCCACTGGCCTTATTTATACAACGGTCTAAATCCTTTGTTCTCTCCTGTGTAATTTTGCATATTGAGTGGGGGAGGATTGAATTTTGATGTGTAGTCAGCCAGGCATCTAATGTCTCATGACCTCAGAATTGCAATACACAGAATGTGTCCAGTAATAAAATAAGCATTTTCAAATGTAATATTTGATGGATTGTATACTTATTTTATCTTATCTTATATATATATATATATATATATATATATATATATATATATATATATATGTATTATCTACTGCATTTCACAGATACCCACACTCTATATATATATATATATATATATATATATATACACACACATACACACACACATATATAGATTCTGACTTCCTGAAAAAGACAATGATTTGGAAAAATCTCTTTTTGAACTTGATTACAATATATGGTGATTCAAAATGTATTATACTGTATGTTTTTGTATCCCTAAATAAGGTTGCCATCCATCCAGTATGGTGACTGCAACTTGAATTGATTAGACATTCAATGTCTCTGCTTGTTGCAATGGTCTTGTAGATTTAGTAGCTTTTGTAGTATTCTTAGGCTCTACCTTAGGGCCTGATGTTAAAAAAAATCAGCAGAATGGAGACAAATCACACAGAATCTTTGGAGGTTTTTTTTGAGAATCGTATTATAATGTATGTGTCTCTCCTTCACATCCAAAACCCTGCAGGAAAAGAGATAAACAGCTCTCAAGCTAAATTTGCCTTTCTAAAAAATTTTGAGGGACCTCACAGTACTGAGGAAACTTCTTAAATAATCTTTCTATAGTGGAGACCTTCAAATCATTGGGCCTCTAATTTTCTGTGAGTTCTTCTTTATACAAAGTTTGGTAGACACAAATGAAGACCACTAAATATTTTCAATTTCTCCAATCATGTTTTCATTCTTTTGTGAAATAAAGATTCATTTCACAGTTTAAAGATCTTTTTTTTATCCTATGTTTCATGAGAGGAATCTTATTTTGTCCTAGAGGGATGCCCCCTCTTCATGCTTGGCCTCTGTTGAAAAGAGAATCTCATCTCTATTTCCAGACAGACAATGTCATGGCAGTGCCTTATCCAGGGCCGGATTGGGCAGCCGGGATACCGGGAAAAATCCCGGTGGGCCGCCGGCCGGCAGCTCAGTTGGGCTGGCTGGCTGCTGTATAAATTATTGCAGCTTTACTAAATTGCTTGCTAAGTTCTTGTTGCTAATTGCAGCTGCGCCGGCCGGTAAGGTATCCACACCAGTCAGTCCCTATACACAGTTAGTATAGTCCCCACTGCTGCAGCATCCGTGTACTAGTAAAAGTTGTTATTAAACTGTTATATTGTTAACCCCTTAACCCCCTCTCTGACCGCTGCTGCCTCACTCAGCAGTCTGACTCTGCAGAGTCCGCAACTAGTAACTTACTCCTCACTCACTGTGACTGTCACTTCACGATCACGAATCACTTAGCCAATATAGCCCTTATAGCCAAATTATTTATAGAGCGGTGCGGATTGCCTTGTGAATCATAATTTCACTTAGACAGTGACTGAGTCTGTGTCTGTCTCGGCTCACACACATTCACAGGCTCAGTCAGTTTCAGTCTGTAATGTGTCACTCACACTGAGGGTCAGGGGCTGGGCTGCCAGGGAGGAGGAGGATCATCATATGTGGGCTGGGTCAGCAGGTGGGGTGGGCCCGGGCCGGTGGCTGTGATGCCACGACACTGTGAGTGAGTTAACTGTCTGTCTCACCACCACCAGCACCACGTGACATAGTGGAGGGAGCCTCAGCCTGGGAGCGGCTGCGTCGCGTCAACGTCATCACTCAGTTGAAGCAGCCAGGCTGAGGCTAAGGCACGTGGGGTCACGTGTGGACAGTGGGAGCAGCCAGCAGCCAGGGACTGAACTGGGTCTGAGTGAAGAGACGTCACCTCACCTCAGAGACGGGCCGACAGCGGGAACTTCAGGAACAGCGGCCGGCAACTTAGTTGGTAAAGTAATTTATTTGGACAGCAGGCAGGCAGCATGACTGAGTCCAGGAGGGAGCCGGGTAGGGAGGCCATGTGTGACAGACTCGAGTCAAGAACGCAGCCCCCAGCTGCCTGAGCTATTCAGAGACTCAGTCAATCAGTGTCACCAACCGGCCTGTCAGATATCTACAGGCCACTGGTTAGGGTCCTGGATCAGATTCAGAGAGATCATCAGACAGGGATCTACTTTGTAGAAAGGTAGGGACGACTGTTAGGTTTAAAAATGTATGATATACTGTATATGAATGAATGAATGTATATTACTGCCCAGTGCCTAGCTGAAGTGAAGAGAGTGTGTGTGACAGTTTAAGAAACATTTGCCCAAATTGCCCTAAACCATAACCAGCTGAGCCCACGTCACTAAGCTTGTTTATATATGATAATTAATGTGCATTATATTATTTACTTGTTACTAGTGTGTCTGTGCAAGTGTGCAACTGACACTGTGCATTATCTAAGGCTAAAGATCCCCCATACAAGGTTAGTCAGGGTCAGGATAATATACTTACTACTGTTTATTTTAGGGGAAAACAAATGAGAAGGGACACAGCCAGAGCCAGTGGTAGTATATAAGACAAATATAGTGTAGTATATTTGAGTATATATGTAGTATATATGTAGCCAAGTGGGGTCAGAATGAACGTAGTGTGATGGGCATTGTTTAGTTTATCATCAATAGAGGCTATATTTAGTTTTTTTTTTTCAAACAAAAGAGTTGGGTAATACACCCCCAAATTAATAAATTCATACGGTAAATAGATTAGTAACAAAATACAGAATTTGAGTTTATATCATATTTAACAACAGTTTATTGTTTTGTATAAAAGTTAAAATATATGTGTTTACCCTTAAAATTCAAAAATCATTTTAGATATTTAAAGTTAATATCACTGGGTTGCCATAACAAAAAACAGGAGATATATAATATTATAAAAATATATATTTTTAATGTTGATAGTCACTTTTTTTTTTTTTGCCATAAAGAAAATTAGACTGTATTTTGTTTTATAATTCTTGCTGGAGGGGGCGTGGCTGGGGAGGGACGGGGCTGGAGGGGGCGGGGCGGGGCTGGGCCGGTCTATACAAATTTCCAGGGCCGGTCTGATTTCCCAGTCCGGCCCTGGCCTTATCTCAATCATCTGGGGGGGAACTTACAGTTTCTTAGCCATGAGGGAGGTGTCTCAAATTTTCACATGGGCATAAATTCCTGTCAACTGGGAAGAGGACTTTCTCAGTTGTCAATCTCTAAGTCCAGGGAAGTGGTCTCTTCACCAGGATGTGTTAAATCAGATTGTGGATCTTTGGGGTAGAGATAGATCTGATGGCCCCTCATTTGAAAAAACAACAACTTCCCAGGTACTTTGAAAGGTCTGGGGATCCTCAAGCAGAGTTTGTGGATGCTCTATTAGTTCCTTGGTCATTCCAGCTTGCATATCTGTTTCCTTCTCTGGTACTTTTACCCAGAGTGATTTCCAAATGTCTAACTGTCCTCCTTGGCCTCTGCCTCTGCAGTCAGACCTTTGGTCTTAGTCTATTTTTCCATTCGGATCTCAAGTCTCTAAACTTGATGGCATGGATATTGAACGTTTAGTCCTTAGACATAGGGGTTTCTTTGATTCTGTGATTGAAACCTTAAATTCAGGCTCATAAGCCTGTAACAAAGAGAATATATCATAGGGTCTTAAGGGCCTTTATTTTTTGGTGTATAAATCATGGTTTTTCCAGGCAATCTTTCAGAATGCCTAAGATTTTGCAGTTCTTACAGGATGGTCTTGATAAGTTTCTATCCGCCAGTTCTCTGAAGTGACAGATTTCTGCTCTTTCATTTTTGTCCCATAGGAAGATTGCTAATCTTCCAGATATTCACAGTTTTGTTCAGGCTTCAGTTCGTATTAAACTTGTAATCAAGCCAATTTCTCCTCCATGGAATCTTTTGAAGGCTACTCCTTTTGAACCTATGCATAAGGTGGATATTAAACTACTTTCTTGGAAAGTGTTATTTATTTTGGCTATCTCTTCTGCTAGATAAGTTTCTGAATTATCCACTATTTCTTGTGATCCTCCTTATTTGATTTTTAATCAGGATAAGGTAGTTTAATTAACTACTTTTGGCTTTTTGCCGATGGTTGTTTTTTTAAAAAAATTTCAGAGAGACCGTTGTTCCTTCTTTGTGTCCTATTCCCAAGAATGCTTCAGAGAGCTCTTTGTATAGTTTGGACATTGGTAGGGCATTTAAATATTTAATTGATGCTACTATGGACTTTAGACAAACCTCTAGTTTGTTTATTCACTTTTATGGTCCTAGGAAAGGTCAGAAAGTTTCTGCTGTTTCTTTGGCCAATTGGTTGAAACTTCTATTCACAGGTCTGCCTCCACTGCAGCATGGGCATTCAAGAATGAGGGTTCAGTTGACCAGATTTGCAAGGAAACTACTTGGTACTCTTTAAATACTTCATAAAATTCTACAATTTTGATTTTTTTGCTTCTTCTAAAGCAGCATTTGGTAGGAAGGTTCTTTAAGCAATTGTCTAAGTTTGATGTTTTGCCTCTTTGATTTATTTATATTGAGCTTGTGGATTTCATTTCTCAGTGAAAAAAAATGTTTTATATCCGATCCTTTATGTTATTACTCGAGGACTCTCAACCCCTGTATGAAACAAAAGATAATTTATGCTTACCTGATAAATTAATTTCTTTCATGGGGGTGAGAGTCCACGAGACCCCACACATGTTTTTTAGAGTTAATTTTTTCTTTAACACATCATTGTTCCGGCTCGTTTTATGGCTCTTATTCTTTTTCCTTACCTCACTTTGCTTGGCTATATATTAGACTTATGTATGTGGGGAAGTGGGAGGGGTTTTATAGGGTTCTTGGGGTTTGGGAATCTTTGTCTCCTCCTAGTGGTAAGGAAGAGTAATTCCCAGGAGTAATGGATCATGGACTATCACCACCATGAAAGAAATTAATTTAACAGGTAAGCATAAATGATGTTTTCCTGCCATGTAGTGCTGTAGATGCCTACTTAGGTATCTCTTCAATAAAGAATACCATGGGACCAAAGCAAATTTGATAAAAGAAGTAAATTGTAAACATTTTTAAAATGATATGCTCTGTCTGAATCACAAAAGAAAAATTTTGGATTTGATATCTCTTTAAGAACCCTCTTGGAATGTTTTTTATTTTGTGTAATTTTTTTCTGATAATTTTTGCTTGCTCATTGTCTATTAGGGCGCTCCACAGTTTTATGATTGCAATGTTCTTTTATCTGTATTTTTACCAGTTTATTTTGCTTTTTACCCTATTTTTCTTCTGGTTCAGCAGGGTCAATATATGTCCACAATAGATTTGAAGGATACCTACGCCTATCCACAAGGACCACTTCTCATTTCTAAAGTTTGCCTTTCAGGACAAACACTACCAGTTTCTTATTCTTCCATTTGGTATAGATTCATCTCCCAGAATTTTTATTAATGTAATGATAACTCTCTTCTCTGTAACAAGAGCTTAAAGGGACAGTCAACACCAGAATTTTTGTTGTTTAAAAAGATTTATTACCTATTCCCCAGTTATGCATAACCAACACAGTTATTAAAATACACATTTTACCTCTGTGATTACCTTGTATCTAAGCCTCTGAAAACTACCCCTTTTTTCAGTTCTTTTGAGCCAATCAGTCCTGACTCCTAGGTAACTCCACATGCGTGAGCACAATGTTATCTATATGACACACATGAACTAACGCCCTCTACGGGGTGAAAAACTGTCAAAAACAAATCAAATAAGAGGCGGCCTTCAAGTTCTAAAAAATTAGCGTATGAGCCTACCTAGGTTTAGCTTTCAACTAAGAATACCAAGAGAACAAAGCAAAACTGGTGATAAAAAGAAATTTGTCAAAGTTGTTTAAAATTACATGCCCTATTTGAATCATGAAAGTTTATTTTGGACTTGACTGTCCCTTTAAGGTACTTCAGTGGTTCCATCTTTACCTTTTGCCTCAAACTTTTGTTATTTCTAGGAGTTATTATTCAACTCAATTTCAAAAGAAATTAAAGCTTCAATCAGCTTGTGTATCTTTTCAATCTCTTTCTCAATCCTACAAGAGCTCAGTGCATGAAAGTGTTAGGTCTGATGATATCAGCATCAGACACGGTATCTTTTGCATGGTTTCACAAGACCTCTTCGGCACTGTATGCTTCGTCAATGGTGCAAGGATTATACACAGCTTTCTCAAAGAATACTTTTGGATTCCAAAGTGAAACAGTCTCTGTCACCTATTCCTTTTTCCAGTTGTGTCTTTTGTATGGCCGACCTGGACTATAGTTACTACAAATGCAAGTCTCTCGGGTTAGGGTGCAGTATGGAGGTCCAGGAGAGAAAAAGGAGTTTGATATCCTCAATAGGTGAGGTTACCAATAAATATCCTAGCAATCTTTAGATATGTCCCTTTCTCAAAGAAGTGACTTCCAGTCAGTGCATTTCCAGTCAGACAGTGGCACAGCTGTGATCTATATCAATTATCAAGGGGGAAATTGTAGTTCCCTAGCAATGAAGGAGCTTTCCCAATTTCTGTACAATTTTTACAATTCATATCCCAGATGTGAAGATCTAGAAAACAAACTATCTCAGTCGCCAATCCCTTCATTTAGGGAAATAGTCTCTTCATATGGATATCTTCAATCCCATTGTAGATCGATATGGTCTACTAGAGATAGACCTGATGGCTTCTCGTTTGATCAACAAGCTTCCCATATATTTTGTAAGATCCAGGGATCCACAGGCAGAGTAGATACATGCTCTAGCATCTCCCTGGTCATTTCATCTTCCTTACATATTTTCTCCAACTGTTCTGCTACCAAGCGTGATAGCTCGGATCAAACAAGAACTGTCATAATTAATTCTTATTGCTCCAATTTGGCAATGCAAAACTTTTTGTTTGTGGATCTTGAACAGTTGTCCGATTGTCCCATGTAGTTTCTTCCACTGAGGCATGACCTACTGTCTCAAGTCCCCTTCTGTCTTCAAGATCTCAAGTCAACCTGAAGGCTTGAAGATTAAATGCCTAGATTTAAACATTTAAAACAAAGAGGTTTTTCTGATGCTGTAATTGAAACCTTAAAGTGATGGTAAATCCAAGTGTTAACAAATGTTAGGATGTAACCATCACAAAAAAAAGTTTCTGTCATCACTTCCAAAAAAAGAGCTAAACTTACCTTATCTGTGCAGCAAGTATACCGCTAACTCAGCACTTCCGGACGCCCACAGTATATATTGCTATTCTCCAATGAGGTGATGTTTCCACTTCTAGCTATGCTACGATGTCAGTTGACACGCACGGCTATTGGTTTAGAGGTGGAAACATCACCTCATTGAAGAAGAGCACTGTACAGTGGGCAGCCGGAGGAGCTGAGTTAGCGATATACTTAGCGCACAGATAGGATGAGTTTAGCACCCTTTTGTTAGGAAGTGATGACAGAAACTAATGTTTATTTTTAGTGATGGTAAATCCTAGTGTTTGTTATACGCTTAGATTTACCATCACTTTAAATCAGACCAGAAAGCCTGTTATAATAAAAATGTATCACAAGATTTAGAAACTTTCTTTCCTAGTATAAAAATCAAAGTTTTAGCTAGCATACCTTTAGAATTCCTAGAATTCTTCAATTTTTACAAGAGAACCTAGTTAAAGGATTATTATTAGCTCTTTAACTGGTTAAATCTCTTTCCGTGTTAAACCACAAAAAATTTGTTAATCTTCCTGACATTCAGAACTTTATTCAAGCATCAGTCAGGATAAGACCAGTGATTAAACCAATTTCTCTACATTGGAACCTTAGTTTGTTTCTAAGAGTTTTACAGGTCTATCATTTTGAACCTATGCACAGTTTCAACATTAAGTTTCTGTCCTTGAAGGTATTGTATCTTTAAGTAATATCTTCTGCCAGAAGAGTTTCTGAATTAACGCCTCCTTCTTGAAAAGCCTCTTTATTTGTTTTTTTTCTACTGGATAAGGCAGGTTTTAAGGACTAAATTAGATTTTTTACCAAGACAATCATCTAATCTTTATTCATTTCTCTTGTCCACACAGAGGCCAGAAGGCCACAACTGTTACTTTAGCTTCTTGGTTAAAACTTTTGATTCACAAGGCTTACTTGAAGTCGGGAAGTCTCCTCCAAAATACACTACAGCCCATTCTTCTAGATCAGTTTAAACTTTCTGGACTTTCACAAATGAGGCTTACTAGATAAATGTATTTCTTTCATGGTGGTGAGAGTCCATGAGTCCCGCCCAATTTTACTAAATTATTTTTTTCTGGCGGCAGTTCTAGTTGGCACCTGATTTTCCCTGCTTTACCCTTTTCTACATTTCTACTTCTCCTTGCATTTCTATACGTCAGACTGTCATACCAGAGAGATGGGAGGGATTAAGTACTCTTGGAGTTATGTGAGTATTTGCCTCCTCCTAGTGGCTAGGACTTGAATCCCAGGCGTAATAGACTGTAGACTCTCACCACCGTAAAATAAATTAATTTGTCAGATAAGCATACATTTTTTTTTGGTTTATTCTTTTAAAATGCTTTACTGGATATGAATACTAGTATATTAAAACTTTCTCAATGTTATAGCGTTTTGTTAATGGTTTATTTAGTCACTTAAAACCTTGTATTATCTACATTTTTGAAAATGAGATGGTTCAAAAAATTTTTTTTTTAATTTTATTAGTTTGTAGACTTTTTTTCTGCTGATTGTGCTTTGAAAATATCAATTAATGTATGCTTGTTCTCATCTCAAAATTTTCTGCAGACACAGTCTAATATATATATATATAATTTTTATTTATTTTTTTTGCTCAGCAGTTCCTTCCAGTCTCAATGGATGACTTTTTACAAAATTATGTACATTCCTTATCCTAAGGAAAATTGAATAGTTTTAATGCTTACAGCTAACACATTTCTTAGTCCAGTTGGGATACATTATACTGAAGAAAAGCAAAGTAATTTTTATTAGAGTTCTTAATGTTTCACACATACTAATGATAGTCATTAGTGCAGAAATATAATAAATACTGTTCTTGTTATTCAGGTGAGTGAATTTCAGAACTTATATTAAAAGTTTTAGCAGTTTTGGATAAAATGGTGTTACGCAGAGCAAACTTTATAAAACTAGTGACATTATCTGTCACAGTTTTGTCCAAACGAAGGCCCTGTGGCCACATTATGCTCCTCTCAATTTTATGTAATTATGGTTCCACTTCTAACCGAAAGATTTGTGTTTAAATCACCAGGATTTCTTTTTAATATCTTATACCACTTCAAGGTTTAAATTTGCATTGCTACATTATAAGAGAAAAAATAGTCAGAGCACTCTCAGAAACAGGAAAGTTACAGAAACAGGGTGCTAAGAGACAATTCACATCAGTCAAAGGTAATAGTACTCACTGGATTTAAATAACCCAAAACTTTATTCTGGTGATGTTTTGGGGTTATTACCCCTTCCTCAGACATAAGGAAGGGGTGACATCCCTGAAACGTCACTGGAATAAAGTTTTGAGTAACACCCTCTTGTGAAAATTAGAATATTTACATGACGATTACAAATATTACCTATTATGACATGGCAGAGGCAGACATCTCGTGTCCCTGTTTGAGAGGGACAGTCCCTGATTCTGAGCTCTGTCCCTCTGAGACAGCCATATGTCTCTCTTTAAAGAATTTCCATAAGCCCCACCCACGGAACACCCAGAAACACCCACAAACTGCTGTGACACACCCACAGACCACCCAGAAACTCCCATAATTCCACCCACTAACCACCCATGATCCCTCCAAACACGATCCACCCACAAAATGGTGATAGGCTCCTATGAACCTCCTGTGTCCCTCATTCTCAACCACAATGTGGCTTTACATAAAAACCTGCCATTATATTTGTACAGGAAAACTGCACAAGTGCAAATTTTCTGTTGCGGACTAAGCAAGGGGGAAGGATGAGTCACAATCACATAGAAGCATCTTCTCTTGTTTAGCTTCTGCTGATTTCAAGCAACAAGAAAGGACACTGTTCAAACGGATTAATCCATCACAGCGGTTGCCCAGTGCGGTTTAGTTACACCCCTATTTTTGTCTATACAGTATTGTATCTGCATCAAACTCATTTCCCTTCCCTTTCTCACAAATGTTCTTACTTGGATTTGTGTTAATTAACTCAAACAGTAAAGAAAGAGATATTTGGATAAGTACCTATACCACCAGACGTCTGGATAGAGTTTCTGCCTACTCCACTAGTCAGAAACCATATAACCACTACTACTGATATGGGTATGATAAGGGTGAATGAAATTGTTTATTGTTAAAGGGACAGGAAACCCCCAATTTCTCTTGTTAGGTGTATCCAGTCCACGGATCATCCATTACTTGTGGGATATTCTCCTTCCCAACAGGAAGTTGCAAGAGGATCACCCACAGCAGAGCTGCTATATAGCTCCTCCCCTAACTGCCATATCCAGTCATTCTCTTGCAAGCTCTCAACATAGCTGGAGGTAGTAAGAGGAAAGTGGTAAAATATAGTTCGTTTTTTCTTCAATCAAAAGTTTATTGTTTTTAAATGGTACCGGAGTGTACTATTTTATCTCAGGCAGCATTTAGAAGAAGAATCTGCCTGCGTTTTTCTATGATCTTAGCAGAAGTAACTAAGATCCACTGCTATTCTCACATATGTCTGAGGAGTGAGGTAACTTCAGAGGGAGAATGGCGTGCAGGGTATCCTGCAATAAGGTATGTGCAGTTAAGTTTTTCTAGGGATGGAATTTGCTAGAAAATGCTGCTGATACCGGATTAATGTAAGTTAAAGCCTAAATACAGTGATTTAATAGCGACTAGTATCAGGCTTGCTATCAGAGGTATATACTCTGATTAATGTGCAATATAAAACGTTTGCTGGCATGTTTAATCGTTTTTATATATGCTTTGGTGATAAAACTTATTGGGGCCTAGTTTTTTCCACATGGCTGGCTTTATTTTTGCCTAGAAACAGTTTCCTGAGGCTTTCCACTGTTATAGTATAAAAGTTACAGTTGGTTCAGTTAAAATTACAAACTGTGACATTCAGCTTCCCTCAGCAGTCCCCTGCATGCTATAGGACATCTCTGAAGGGCTCAAAAGGCATCAAAAGTAGGAGCTGTGGCAGTTGTTATGACTGTTTAAAAAACATATTTTTCGTTTTGTTAATCTGTTTTTTGTATTAAGGGGTTAATCATCCATTTGCAAGTGGGTGCAATGCTCTGCTAACTTGTTACATACACTGTAAAAATTTCGTTAGTTTAACTGCCTTTTTTCACTGTTATTTCAAATTTTGGCAAAATTTGTTTCTCTTAAAGGCACAGTAACGTTTTTTTTATATTGCTTGTTAACTTGATTTAAAGTGTTTTCCAAGCTTGCTAGTCTCATTGCTAGTCTGTATAAACATGTCTGACATAGAGGAAACTCCTTGTTCATTACAGGGAGTGCAGAATTATTAGGCAAGTTGTATTTTTGAGGATTAATTTTATTATTGAACAACAACCATGTTCTCAATGAACCCAAAAAACTCATTAATATCAAAGCTGAATAGTTTTGGAAGTAGTTTTTAGTTTGTTTTTAGTTATAGCTATTTTAGGGGGATATCTGTGTGTGCAGGTGACTATTACTGTGCATAATTATTAGGCAACTTAACAAAAAACAAATATATACCCATTTCAATTATTTATTTTTACCAGTGAATCCAATATAACATCTCAACATTCACAAATATACATTTCTGACATTCAAAAACAAGTCAGTGACCAATATAGCCACCTTTCTTTGCAAGGACACTCAAAAGCCTGCCATCCATGGATTCTGTCAGTGTTTTGATCTGTTCACCATCAACATTGCGTGCAGAAGCAACCACAGCCTCCCAGACACTGTTCAGAGAGGTGTACTGTTTTCCCTCCTTGTAAATCTCACATTTGATGATGGACCACAGGTTCTCAATGGGGTTCAGATCAGGTGAACAAGGAGCCCATGTCATTAGATTTTCTTCTTTTATACCCTTTCTTGCCAGCCACGCTGTGGAGTACTTTGACGCGTGTGATGGAGCATTGTCCTGCATGAAAATCATGTTTTTCTTGAAGGATGCAGACTTCTTCCTGTACCACTGCTTGAAGAAGGTGTCTTCCAGAAACTTGAATAAGTGATGAGAGACAGCTCCTTTTCAAACAGGGGCACAGGAAAGGGCTAGCCAAACCCCGATATCAATTTCAAAAAGATAATTTTCCAGCCTCCAGTAGATTTTAAAAGACCTTTATTAGTTTCTTACAGGGTCCATTGTAACAACGACGTTTCGAACCTATACCAGGTTCTTAATCATGTTTATAGAATAGTGTGCAGGTGTGTCTTTTATACCTGTCCATTTCCTATAAGATTACACAACAGTGCCATCATGTGGTCAAAATTTAAAATTACAAGTGATAAATAAAAAACTTGAGTTATTCAGCTTCTTGTACATATCAAATTGAATTTTTAAGCTAGTTATCCTCTTTTTCTTAATTTGTATATAGTTATCACATGCAACATTAAAACCAAATTTTTACTATATTTACAAATAAAACCTATACACATAAGATATTGGAATCATATTAGCTACTACAGATAAATGCTACAGTTATCAATTAGAAAAATAATGACCATTCAAAATCTTTATTCAAACCTTCAGGTATCATGGTGTTTAACTTGTTAATCCAAAACATCTCCCTTCTTTTGAGCAATTGGTCTCTGTCACCTCCTCTCCTGGGTCTGTCAACTTGCTCAATGACTTGAAATCTCAGTTGACTGATGTTATGACCCATGGAGAGGAAGTGACAGGAAACAGGTGCCTCTGTATTTTTATTCCTGATGTTGGATTTGTGTTCAGTGATTCTTGTTCTTACTTCCCTACTAGTTTCACCTATATAAATCCTGGCACACGGACATTTAATGAGGTATATAGAGTATGTGCTTCTACATGTTAGATATTTTTTGATTGGATATTTAGTCCCCTTAATAGGGTGGAAAAATTCTTTCCCCTTTATTATGGAGCTACAATGGCTACAATGTAGGCAAGAATAACAACCTCTATTGTCAGGTCCTATTGATGTTTGAATGCTTTTCTTTTGCTACCAATATCTGCTCTTACTAGTAAGTCTCTCAGGTTCTTGGTTTTTTTGTAAGCTACAACAGGTATATTTTTAAAATCTTCAACTTGAGGATTGCATTCTCGAAGTATGTGCCAGTGTTTGTTAATAATATGTGAAATTTTAGATCCTAATGTACATTGTAGCCATTGTAGCTCCATAATAAAGGGGAAAGAACACAGTAAGAACAAGAATCACTGAACACAAATCCAACATCAGGAATAAAAATACAGAGGCACCTGTTTCCTGTCACTTCCTCTCCATGGGTCATAACATCAGTCAACTGAGATTTCAAGTCATTGAGCAAGTTGACAGACCCAGGAGAGGAGGTGACAGAGACCAATTGCTCAAAAGAAGGGAGATGTTTTGGATTAACAAGTTAAACACCATGATACCTGAAGGTTTGAATAAAGATTTTGAATGGTCATTATTTTTCTAATTGATAACTGTAGCATTTATCTGTAGTAGCTAATATGATTCCAATATCTTATGTGTATAGGTTTTATTTGTAAATATAGTAAAAATTTGGTTTTAATGTTGCATGTGATAACTATATACAAATTAAGAAAAAGAGGATAACTAGCTTAAAAATTCAATTTGATATGTACAAGAAGCTGAATAACTCAAGTTTTTTATTTATCACTTGTAATTTTAAATTTTGACCACATGATGGCACTGTTGTGTAATCTTATAGGAAATGGACAGGTATAAAAGACACACCTGCACAATATTCTATAAACATGATTAAGAACCTGGTATAGGTTCGAAACGTCGTTGTTACAATGGACCCTGTAAGAAACTAATAAAGGTCTTTTAAAATCTACTGGAGGCTGGAAAATTATCTTTTTGAAGTCTTCCAGAAACTGGCAGTAGGACTGGGAGTTGAGCTTGACTCCATCCTCAACCCGAAAAGGCCCCACAAGCTCATCTTTGATGATACCAGCCCAAACCAGTACTCCACCTCCACCTTGCTGGCGTCTGAGTCGGACTGGAGCTCTCTGCCCTTTACCAATCCAGCCACGGGCCCATCCATCTGGCCCATCAAGACTCACTCTCATTTCATCAGTCCATAAAACCTTAGAAAAATCAGTCTTGAGATATTTCTTGGCCCAGTCTTGACGTTTCAGCTTGTGTGTCTTGTTCAGTGGTGGTCGTCTTTCAGCCTTTCTTACCTTGGCCATGTCTCTGAGTATTGCACACCTTGTGCTTTTGGGCACTCCAGTGATGTTGCAGCTCTGAAATATGGCCAAACTGGTGGCAAGTGGCATCTTGGCAGCTGCACGCTTGACTTTTCTCAGTTCATGGGCAGTTATTTTGCGCCTTGGTTTTTCCACACGCTTCTTGCGACCCTGTTGACTATTTTGAATGAAACGCTTGATTGTTCGATGATCACGCTTCAGAAGCTTTGCAATTTTAAGAGTGCTGCATCCCTCTGCAAGATATCTCACTATTTTTGACTTTTCTGAGCCTGTCAAGTCCTTCTTTTGACCCATTTTGCCAAAGGAAAGGAAGTTGCCTAATAATTATGCACACCTGATATAGGGTGTTGATGTCATTAGACCACACCCCTTCTCATTACAGAGATGCACATCACCTAATATGCTTAATTGGTAGTAGGCTTTCGAGCCTATACAGCTTGGAGTAAGACAACATGCATAAAGAGGATGATGTGGTCAAAATACTCATTTGCCTAATAATTCTGCACTCCCTGTATGTTTAAAAGCCATGGTGGAACCCCATAGGAGAATGTGTACTAAATGTATTGATTTCACTTTAAACAATAAAGATCAGCTGTTATCTTTAAAAGAATTATCACCAGAGGATTCTGACGAGGGGGAAGTTATGCCGACTAACTCTCCCCACGTGTCGGACCCTTTGACTCCCGCTCAAGGGACTCCCGCTAAAATGGCGCCAAGTACATCAAAGACGCCCATAGCGATTACTTTGCAGGACATGGCGGCAATTATGGATAATACCCTGTCAGCGGTATTAGCCAGACTGCCGGAATTCAGAGGAAAGCGCGATAGCTCTGGGGTTAGACGTAATACAGAGAGCGCAGATGTTTTAAGGCCCATGTCTGATACTGCGTCACAATATGCAGAAGCTGAGGAAGAGCTTCAGTCTGTGGGTGACGTCTCTGACTCGGGGAAACCTGATTCAGATATGTCTACTTTTAAATTTAAGCTTGAGAACCTCCGGGTGTTGCTTGGAGAGGTTTTAGCTGCTCTGAATGACTGTGACACAATTGCAGTGCCAGAGAAATTGTGTAGACTGGATAAATACTACGCAGTGTCGATGTGTACTGACGTTTTTTTCCAATACCTAAAAGATTTACAGAAATTATTACTACGGAGTGGGACAGACCCGGTGTGCCGTTTTCCCCCCCCCTCCTATTTTTAGAAAAATGTTTCCAATAGACGCCACCACACAGGACTTATGGCAGACGGTCCCTAAGGTGGAGGGAGCAGTTTCTACTTTAGCAAAGCGTACCATTATCCCTGTCAAGGACAGTTGTGCTTTTTCAGATCCAATGGATAAAAAATTAGAAGGTTACCTTAAGAAAATGTTTATTCAACAAGGTTTTATCCTGCAGCCCCTTGCATGCATTGCTCCTGTCACTGCTGCTGCGGCGTTCTGGTTTGAGTCTCTGGAAGAGGCCTTTCAGACAGCTACTCCATTGACTGAAATACTTGACAAGCTTAGAACACTTAAGCTAGCTAATTCTTTTGTTTCTGATGCCATTGTTCATTTGACTAAACTAACGGCTAAGAATTCTGGATTCGCCATCCAGGCGCGTAGGGCGCTATGGCTTAAATCTTGGTCAGCTGACATGACTTCAAAGTCTAAATTACTTAACATTCCCTTCAAGGGGCAGACCCTGTTCGGGCCTGGTTTGAAGGAAATTATTGCTGACATTACTGGAGGTAAGGGTCATACCCTTCCTCAGGACAGGGCCAAATCAAGGGCCAAACAGTCTAATTTTTGTGCCTTTCGAAACTTCAAGGCAGGTGCAGCATCAACTTCCTCTGCTACAAAACAAGAGGGAACTTTTGCGCAATCCAAGCCGGCCTGGAAATCTAACCAGGCCTGGAGCAAAGGCAAGCAGGCCAGAAAGCCTGCTGCTGCCTCTAAGACAGCATGAAGGAACGGCCCCCTATCCGGCAACGGATCTAGTAGGGGGCAGACTCTCTCTCTTCGCCCAGGCGTGGGCAAGAGATGTTCAGGATCCCTGGGCGTTGGAGATCATATCTCAGGGATATCTTCTGGACTTCAAAGCTTCCCCCCCACAAGGGAGATTTCACCTTTCGAGATTATCTGTAAACCAGATAAAGAAAGAGGCATTCTTACGCTGTGTGCAAGACCTCCTAATAATGGGAGTGATCCATCCAGTTCCACAGATGGAACAAGGACAGGGATTTTATTCAAATCTGTTTGTGGTTCCCAAAAAAGAGGGAACCTTCAGACCAATTTTGGATCTAAAGATCTAAAACAAATTCCTCAGAGTTCCATCGTTCAAAATGGAAACTATTCGGACAATCCTACCTATGATCCAGGAGGGTCAGTACATGACCACAGTGGATTTGAAGGATGCTTACCTTCACATACCGATTCACAAAGATCATCATCGGTTCCTAAGGTTTGCCTTTCTAGACAGGCATTACCAGTTTGTGGCTCTTCCCTTCGGGTTAGCTACAGCCCCAAGAATTTTTACAAAGGTTCTGGGGTCTCTTCTGGCGGTCCTAAGACCATGGGGCATAGCAGTGGCCCCTTATCTAGACGATATCCTGATACAGACGTCAAACTTCCAAATTGCCAAATCTCATACGGACATAGTGTTGGCATTTCTGAGGTCGCATGGGTGGAAAGTGAACGAGGGAAAGAGTTCTCTATCACCCCTCACAAGGGTTTCCTTCCTAGGAACTCTGATAGATTCTGTAGAAATGAAAATTTACCTGACGGAGTCCAGGTTATCAAAGCTTCTAAATTCCTGCCGTGTTCTTCACTACATTCCGCGCCCTTCGGTGGCTCAGTGCATGGAAGTGATCGGCTTAATGTAGCGGCGATGGACATAGTGCCATTTGCGTGCCTACATCTCAGACCACTGCAATTATGCATGCTCAGTCAGTGGAATGGGGATTACACAGATTTGTCCCCTCTGCTAAATCTGGATCAAGAGACCAGAGATTCTCTTCTCTGGTGGCTATCTCGGGTCCATCTGTCCAAAGGTATGACCTTTCGCAGGCCAGATTGGACAATTGTAACAACAGATGCCAGCCTTCTAGGTTGGGGTGCAGTCTGGAATTCCCTGAAGGCTCAGGGATCGTGGACTCAGGAGGAGAAACTCCTCCCAATAAATATTCTGGAGTTAAGAGCAATATTCAATGCTCTTCTAGCTTGGCCTCAGTTAGCAACCCTGAGGTTCATCAGATTTCAGTCGGACAACATCACGACTGTGGCTTACATCAACCATCAAGGGGGGACCAGGAGCTCCCTAGCGATGTTAGAAGTCTCCAAGATAATTCGCTGGGCAGAGACTCACTCTTGCCATCTATCAGCGATCCATATCCCAGGTGTAGAGAACTGGGAGGCGGATTTTCTAAGTCGTCAGACTTTTCATCCGGGGGAGTGGGAACTCCATCCGGAGGTGTTTGCTCAATTGGTTCATCGTTGGGGCACACCAGAATTGGATCTCATGGCGTCTCGCCAGAACGCCAAGCTTCCTTGTTACGGATCCAGGTCCAGGGACCCAGAAGCGACGCTGATAGATGCTCTAGCAGCACCGTGGTTCTTCAACCTGGCTTATGTGTTTCCACCGTTTCCTCTGCTCCCTCGACTGATTGCCAAAATCAAACAGGAGAGAGCATCAGTGATCTTGATCGCGCCTGCGTGGCCACGCAGGACCTGGTATGCAGACCTGGTGGACATGTCATCCTTTTCACCTTGGCCTCTGCCTCTGAGAAAAGACCTTCTACTACAAGGTCCTTTCAATCATCCAAATCTAATTTCTCTGAGACTGACTGCCTGGAGATTGAACGCTTGATTTTATCAAGGCGTGGCTTCTCCGAGTCAGTCATTGATACCTTAATACAGGCACGAAAGCCTGTAACCAGGAAAATCTACCATAAGATATGGCGCAAATATCTTCATTGGTGTGAATCCAAGAATTACTCATGGAGTAAGGTTAGGATTCCTAGGATATTGTCCTTTCTCCAAGAGGGTTTGGATAAAGGATTATCAGCTAGTTCTTTAAAGTGACAGATTTCTGCTCTGTCTATCCTTTTGCACAAGCGTCTGGCAGAGGTTCCAGGCATTTTGTCAGGCTTTGGTTAGAATTAAGCCTGTGTTTAAACCTGTTGCTCCTCCATGGAGCTTAAACTTGGTTCTTAAGGTTCTTCAAGGAGTTCCGTTTGAACCCCTTCATTCCATTGATATCAAACTTTTATCTTGGAAAGTTCTGTTTTTGATGGCTATTTCCTCGGCTCGTAGAGTCTCTGAGTTATCAGCTTTACAATCTGATTCTCCTTATCTGATTTTCCATACAGATAAAGTAGTTCTGCGTACAAAACCTGGGTTTTTACCTAAGGTAGTTTCCAACAAGAATATCAATCAAGAGATTGTTGTTCCATCATTGTGTCCTAATCCTTCTTCAAAGAAGGAACGTCTTTTAAATAATTTGGACGTAGTCCGTGCTTTAAAGTTTTACTTACAAGCGACTAAAGATTTTCGTCAAACATCTTCCCTGTTTGTTGTTTACTCTGGACAGAGGAGAGGTCAAAAGGCTTCTGCAACCTCTCTTTCTTTTTGGCTTCGGAGCGTAATACGCTTAGCCTATGAGACTGCTGGACAGCAGCCCCCTGAAAGGATTACAGCTCATTCTACTAGAGCTGTGGCTTCCACCTGGGCCTTTAAAAATGAGGCTTCTGTTGAACAGATTTGCAAAGCGGCGACTTGGTCTTCGCTTCATACCTTTTCAAAATTTTACAAATTTGATACTTTTGCTTCTTCGGAGGCTATTTTTGGGAGAAAGGTTCTACAGGCAGTGGTCCCTTCCATTTAAGTACCTGCCTTGTTCCTCCCTTCATCCGTGTACTTTAGCTTTGGTATTGGTATCCCACAAGTAATGGATGATCCGTGGACTGGATACACCTAACAAGAGAAAACATAATTTATGCTTACCTGATAAATTTATTTCTCTTGTGGTGTATCCAGTCCATGGCCCGCCCTGTCCTTTTAAGGCAGGTCTAAATTTTAAACTACAGTCACCACTGCACCCTATGGTTTCTCCTTTCTCGGCTAGTTTCGGTCGAATGACTGGATATGGCAGTTAGGGGAGGAGCTATATAGCAGCTCTGCTGTGGGTGATCCTCTTGCAACTTCTTGTTGGGAAGGAGAATATCCCACAAGTAATGGATGATCCGTGGACTGGATACACCACAAGAGAAATAAATTTATCAGGTAAGCATAAATTATGTTTTTTCTTTCATGATTTGGACAGAATTTACCATTTTAAACAACTATTCAATTTACTTCTATTATCAAATTTGCTTCATTATCTTGTTATCCTTTGCTGAAGAAACAGCATTGCACTACTGACAGGAAACTGAACACATCTAGTTAGCCAATCACAAGAGAAAAATATGTGCAGCTAGCTCCCACTAGTGTAGGATATGTACGTATTCTTTTTAAACAAGGGTTACCAAGAGAATGAAGAACATTTGGAAATATAAGTTAATTTAAAAGTGCCTTAAATTGACATACTTTATCTGAATCATGCATGTGTAATTTTGACTTCCCTATCCCTTTAAGTATACTGCTTTGCTTTTTAAACATTTTTATAAAATTCTTATCAGAAGCATGATGTAGCCACCAATCAGCAAGCGCTACCCAGGGTTCTAAACCAAAAATAGGCCTGCAACTAAGTTTACATTCCTGCTTTTTCAAATAAAGATACCAAGAGAACAAAGAAAAAAATGATAATAGGAGTAAATTAGAAATTTTCTTAAAATTTCTTGCTCTATCTGAATCATGAAAGAAAAAGTTTGGTTTCATATCCTTTTAATTGATCATAATTTTAATTTCAAAATGTTTGTCATCCCACAAGTCCTAAACTAGCTTGTACTGCAAGTGGTTAGTGTGTTAGAAAAGTAATTTAAAGGGACATGAAACACAAAACCTTTCTATCATGATAGAGCATTCATCTTTAAAAAAATTTTTACTTTAATGTTCACATTTTATTTGTTTTCTTAGTATCCTTTGTTGAAAAGCAGGGACGTAAGATAGAACAAAAGTAAATTTGGTAATAGAAAAAAATCATGAAAGACAATTTTGGGGTTTCCTGTCCCTTTAATAATGTTAGCTACTACTACTGGGAGCTAGCTGAACAGATCTGGTGAGTCAATGGCAAGGGTCATATGTATGTAGCCACCATTCATTTGCAAGTTCCCAGTAATTCATTGCTGGTCCTGAGCCTACCTAGGTATCATTTTAAGAAAATAAATTTGATAACAGAAATAAATAGAAAAGTCTCTTAAAATTGCATGCTCTGTCTAATCCATGAAAGTCTAATTTTGACTTTCATGACACTCTCATGATGTTGCTGTGGTCTTTTTAGTGGCTTGTTGTAATAGGAAATTTGAACATCAGTTTTGTAAGGATGATTTGACTAATTATGAATCCCCCTTTTTGCTTTAGGTACTTCCATTTCCCAGCCAAGTAGTGTATAACAGAGTTGGAAAGTGTGGAAGCAGGACAATAGTGTTACTACTTCGCATGCTGTCAGAAAAACATGGCTTCAATTTAGTGACATCAGATATTCACAACAAGACCAGACTAACAAAAAATGAGCAGGTAAGCAATGCCACAATTTTAGAGTTCACACCCTATTCATAGAAATTGGAGAAACTAGCTTTTAAATGACATATAATTAGTATTTGAAATACTATTAGAAGCATTGTGCAATCAAATTGTGTATGTGATTACCACCGCTAGAGTAACTCTAAGCCAGTATGGCGCTACGTCCTATGCCACACGTGCTCAGATAATGCAAGCCGAACAAATGCACATTTACTTGTGTGCTCATTTAACACGCATGTTTTGCTTTGTTGTGCATTAGCATTTATTTAAATGCTTGATGGAATAAAATAGCTTTTTTTGTGCAAGAGCCAGCTATAATGTTCTATATATATTTGTTATATTGATAAAGTTATATATCAGATACATCAAATCAGAAACGGTCAGTATATCTTCACAAAAAATGTATTTGGTATTTTTCTCCTGTTTGCCTAGCATCTCCTACATACTTCCTCTGAATGATGAATGATTTCCCAAAAATACCTCCCAGTGCTGAAAATAAAAGCTTGAAATATATATCTTATTCTGATAGACATCTTACATTAAAGTGAAATGTATAAGCAAACTTTTGGTAGATTTACTTCTATCAAATGTGCTTCATTCTCTTTTAATCCTTTGTTGAAGGAACAGCATTGCACTATAGGCAGCTAGATGAACACATCTAGTCAGCCAATCAAAAGATGTGTGCAGGCACCAATCAGCAGCTAGCTCCCACTAGTGCAGGTTATGTGGGTATTCTTTTTCAACAAGGATATAAAGAGAACAAAGCACATTTAAAAATAGTAGTAAATTTAAAAGTGTCTTAAAATTACATGTTCCGTCTTAATCATGCAAGTTTCATTTTGACTTTCCTATCCCTTTAATTAAATTAACCAATTTCTGTGATGTGTGCTTTTAACATCCAATGCAGAGAGAGCCACTCTGTGGCCCTCTCTGCACCGGTAGCGATGGTGCCGATCGTTGGTGGGTGGGAGCTTAGCAAGGAAGCAGGTGGGCGGCCCATCTCTACCCGGCATCTGGTTCCTGTTTGTGCAATATGCACGCCGGGTGCCGGGAGCGTGCGGGGGGGCCTGCGGGTGCGCGTGCGCACAGCAACTTCTGGCACCAATGAATGTTCCATAAAGTGGATAGAGGAAGAGGCAGGGGAGTAAAAATAAAGTTAAAAGGATCTGGGAGTGGGAGGGGGGTATTGAGGGGGGGCAGCTACACTACAGAAAAATGTATAATTTAATTTTTTTTAAAAAGAAACTTTTTCGGGGGGACAAAATGGGTACTAGCAGACAGCTGCCAGTACCCAAGATGGCGGCAAATATGTAGCGGGGGAGAGTTAAAGAGCTGTTTAGGGGGAATCAGGGTGGTTGGGGGCTTAAGGGGGAATACATCACAGCTGAATAGATTTTTTTTTTTTTTCTTAAATAAACAAAGCCTTTTATTTTAGTACTGGCAGACTTTCTGCCAGTACTTAAGATTGCAGGGACAATTGTGGGGTGGGGGAGGGAAGAGAGCTGTTTGAGAGGGATCAGGGGGTGGGGGGTGTCTCTACACTAAAGCTAAAATTAACCCTGCAATCTCCGTAGAAGCTACCTAATTAACCCCTTTACTGCTGGGCATAATCCAAGTGTGGTGCGCAGCGGCATTTAGCGGCCTTCTAATTGCCAAAAAGCAGCGCCAAAGCCATATATGTCTGCTATTTCTGAACAAAGGGGATCCCAGAGAAGCATTTATAACCATTTGTGCCATAATTGCACAAGCTGTTTGTAAATAATTTCAGTGAGAAACCTAAAGTTTGTGAAAAAGTGAACATTTTTTTTTATTTGATCACATTTGGCGGTGAAATGGTGGTGTGAAATATACCAAAATAGGCCTAGATCAATACTTTGGGTTGTCTTCTAAAAAAAAATATATACATGTCAAGGGATATTCAGGGATTTCAGACAGATATCAGTGTTCCAATGTAACTATCGCTAATTTTGAAAAAAAGTGGTACTTGTATTTATTGCCCTATAACTTGCAAAAAAAGCAAAGAACATGTAAACATTGGGTATTTCTAAACTCAGGACAAAATTTAGAAAATATTTAGCATGGGTGTTTTTTGGTTGTTGTAGATGTGTAACAGATTTTGGGGGTCAGAGTTAGAAAAAGTGTGTTTTTTTTCCATTTTTTCATCATATTTAATAATTTTTTTTATTATAAATTATAAGATATGATGAAAATAATGGTATCTTTAGAAATTCCGTTTAATGGCGAGAAAAACAGTATATAATATGTGTGGGGACAGTAAATGAGTAAGGGGAAAATTACAGCTAAACACAAACACCGCAGAAATGTAAAAATAGCCTTGGTCCCAAACGGTCAGAAAATGGAAAAGTGCTGTGGTCCTTAAAGGGACACTGAACCCAATTTTTTTCATTCATGATTCAGATAGAGCATGCAATTTTAAGCAACTTTCAATTTACTCCTATTATCAAATCTCCCTTCATTCTCTTGATATCTTTATTTGAAATGCAAGAATGTAAGTTTAAATGCTGGCCCATTTTTTATGAACAACCTGGGTTGTTCTTGCTGATTGGTGGGTACATTCATCCACCAAAAACAAAGTGCTGTCCAGGGTACTGAAACAAAAAAACAAGCTTAGATGCCTTCTTTTTCAAATAAAGATTGCAAGAGAACGAAGTAAAATTGATAATAGGAGTAAATTAGAAAGTTGCTTAAAATTGTATTCTCTATCTGAATCACAAAAGAAAAAATGTGGGTTCCTTGTCCCTTTAAGGGGTAAATAAAGTCAGCTACTACTACTGGAGCTAGCTGAACACATCATGAAAACAAACTATGCAGAAATTGTTTTCTGATATACTGTAATCCTGCTTCTGAATTTTCTCAATGAAAAGTATTGGTGTAGTTAACAAAGAGTTTGAAGAAGAATGTAAGAAATTAGAAATGCATGTGAAAACCTGGCATTCTAATGGACTGGAATAAACTTGAATTTGAAAATCTAGCAAAAAACCTTGTGCTAATCACTTTACATAACATTTTCATTTTCTCTGAATAGACCCACAGAGTTATAAGCAAGAAATTGGCAAACAGTTCACACAAAATGTTGTTTATTCTATCATAGACATAGCTTTTATGTGCGTTTTCCAAAAATTAAAAGAAAACACAAAATCTGCAGAAAACAAGAGCCAAACTATGCCTGGTATTTTTCATAAGATTGTACTGAATATTATGGTTTGTGAAATGTTCCAAGACATTTTTGGATTTAGAACTTGTTAAAGTACAAAAAAAAGTTGATCTGTTATCCTTTTTCATTATTCATACTGATGAATTGCGGTAGATGTGAAATCTGATCATAATCCCATTATAAGACACTAAAGTAAGCTTCAAGCAGCAAGAAATTCCCTTTGCTAAGCAAAAATAGATTATGTTGTTATGTTTCATAGAACAGTGTGTGTCAGAGGCGCAGTAATACTCATTAGTGTTCCATGCGCATTGTGATGATGATGAGTATATTGTAGCTATATAAATGTTCACTCATGAACTATCTTCTTTATATCTACAGATTTATAGAGCTCAGTAGAATATTGATACAATTGAAAAATGAAACCTATTCAACATTTGCTACCAATGTAGGAGGTTATATGCAGCCAGCTAGATACAATATATTCTATGTCAGCAGACTTGTAACTGGTACACAGATCTTTATTGATTAGCTGATATAGTATATGTCGTTAAAAGAAACACTGATGTCTTTATATCTTTGCTATACTTTTAAAAGAGACGACAGTCTACTCCAGGATTTTTATTGTTTAAAAATATAGATTATCCCTTTATTATTCATTACCCAGTTTTGTATAACCAACATAGTTATATTAATAAACTTTTTACCTCTGTAATTACCTTGTATCTAAGCCTCTGCCGACTGCCCCCTTATTTCAGTTCTTTTAACAGACATGCATTTTAGCCAATCAGTGCTGACTCATAAATAACTCAATGGGAGTGAGCACAATGTTAACTATATGGCACACATGAACTAGTGTTATCTAGCTGTGTAAAACTGTCAAAAAGCACTGAGATAGGAGGCGTCCTTCAAGGGCTTAGAAATTAGCATATGAGCCTACCTAGGTTTAGCTTTCAATAAATAATACCAAGAAAACAAAGCAAATGTTTGATGCTAAAAGTAAACTGTAAATCATGAAAGTTTAATTTTGACTAGACTGTCCCTTTAAGTTTATAAAAATGTTCTCTTGCTTTACCCTGGTAACATTCACCAGTTTAAAAAAGACTCTTCCTCTAAGTCAATGTTCACTATACATCAGGTGTTTTTTTTAAAGGGACATGAAAGTCAAAATTAAACTTTCATGATCCAGATAAAGGGACACTGAACCCAATTTTTTTTTTTCGTGATTCAGATAGAGCATGACTTTTTAAGCAACTTTCTAATTTACTCCTATTATCATTTTTTCTTTATTCTCTTGGTATCTTTATTTGAAATGCAAGAATATAAGTTTAGATGCCTCCCCATTTTTGGTAAACAACCTGGGTTGTCCTTGCTGATTGGTGGATACATTCATTCACCAATAAAAAAGTGCTGTCCAGAGTTCTGAACCAAGAAAAAAGCTTAGATGCCTTCTTTTTCAAATAAAGATAGCAAGAGATCGAAGAAAAAATGATAATAGGAGTAAATTAGAAAGTTGCTTAAAATTGCATGCTGTATCTGAATCACGAAAGAAAAAATTTGGGTTCAGTGTCCCTTTAACAGACTTTTAAGTTTACTTTAATTATCAAACTTACTTTATTCTTTTGGTATCCTTTGTTTGAAATCCTACTTATATAGGAGCAGTAATGCAGTACTGGGAGCTAACTGGTGATTGGTGGTTATGCACATAAGCCTCCTGTCATTGGCTCACTAGATGTGTTTAGCTAGGTGCCAGTAGTGCATTACTCAGGGGCGAAACTACAGGGGGTGCAGAGGTCGCAATTGCGACTGGGCCCCCAGGGTGGGGGCCCAGCTTAAAAAAATATATATATTTTTTTTTTTACAATAAAAAACGTTGACCTGCCACTGCCTGCACTTATATCATGTGAGTGTAACATGCTGCTTCACTAGTGTCTCTGACTACAGGGGTTAGTGTTTCTGTTTTACCCATTGGTGTTTATGTGTGTGTGTATGTGTTTATGTATGTGACTGTGTGTGTATTTATGCATGTATGTGTGTGTGTGTTTGTGACTGTGTGTGTATTTATGCATGTATGTGTGTGTGTGTGTGTTTGTGACTGTGTGTGTATTTATGCATGTATGTGTGTGTGTGTTTGTGACTGTGTGTGTATTTATGCATGTATGTGTGTGTGTGTTTGTGGAACCAGCAAATTACAGACCTTGTTCCTACAGCATGGGGGGCGGGGTGTAAACAGTGTCAGTCTATACAGTACCACTATACAGTATGGGGGGCTGGACCATGTCACAGACTACTGTGGTCACTTTATAAAGTACTGGGGCGGGTAGGGTCAGGCCAGCCAACTCACCGGCAGATTACAGACTGTGTCACTGACTCACTATATACAGTACTGGGGGGTTAAACAGTGTCACTATATACAGTCATATGAGGTCAGACCATCTCACAGACTGTGGGCACAGGGTACCTCCTTTTGCAGACATGTAATCTGATTCACATATTTTTTATCCTTCTTAGATTCTTGCACCTGGGCCCTGTGGTTTCTAGTTAAGCCTCTGGCATTACTGTTCGGAAGCAGACTTTAACTATGTTTTTATCCTTTTGCAGGGGTTAAATGCATTTGCCTTAATCAGTATCTTTTCAGTATCGACTTAATACAAAATTTGCAGAATGTTTGAGTGATCACAATCCTAAATGAATTCAGACAAAAAAAGCCTATAGCCACAAATTATTATTATTATTATCATTTATTTGTATAGCGCCGCCAAATTCTGTAGCGCTGGAATTCTTGCTTGAGTTCTTGCTTGAAAACATCCTGAAAATGTGTTTTTAATTGTTAAACTGTTGTTGTTGTCAGGATCAAAATTGTGAATCGAAACAAAAGTGACAAATATATTGGTCATTTGATTACATTACAGGTGTTTGCATTGATCCCTGTACAGTGTGTAATGAAAATAATAATTTATAGGTATCAAAGATGTCTGAATATACTGTACATATAAATGTATACAGACTAGAGCTGAAAATTACACATAGTGCAGCTTTTGTCCATTTAATAGATCTCAAAGTTGTCAAAATGTTTACAAATGGTTAACCCTTTTGCTGCCAAGCCTTTTTGTCACCCCAGTGCTCAGGCAGTTTTGAGCTTTTTTTATTACCTACATTTAAACTTTATTGTGTGTACAATTTCAGTGAGTGACCCACACAAATGATACATTGTTTGTTTTCACAGCAGATTCACAATATGTCATTATTATATTTTTAGTTCATAACATATGATATTGCTGCGGCAAACTTTTTTTTCTTGAAAGGTGTTCGCTTTTCACCACATGGATCACCCGACTATACAGACAAAATTCATCTTTTTTTTTTGAGAGGGACTTATTGAAAATAAACTTTATTAGGGGTCTCTAGACAATCGTTTGTTTGTTTTTATTGTGCATATAATGTCCCATTTCCAAGCCTGTAGTGCAGGGGATCGCCGAAAACTGTGTTTGATCGAAAAGGGCTCGTCATGCGCCTAAAGGCCACAGTGTGTATGATGACCATATCTTGTAATGCTCATTGAAACAAGTTAAGTAGAAATCTGCTTGAAATATACCATGGTGATTTTTTTGTACATGGGCTTCTAGGGAGGTGACCCCCCGGTAGAGGTATTTCATTTAGAGGAGTTAAAAGAAATGAAATGGGGCAAAATAAATAATGGAAGAATATTGCATTTTTTTCTTAATGCCCATAATTAGACATGTAATATTACAATCTCATGAATTATATATAATTATTTACCTTGTTTTAGAATTCATAACATTTCAGGATAATTATAAATATTCTTTTATTTTTTTATTTTTTTAGATTGAATTGATAAAAAATATCAGTACTGCTGAGCAGCCTTATTTATTTACTAGACATGTTCATTTCCTCAACTTTTCAAGGTAAGTAGCTATAACACCCTTTTGATATTTTTGGGTTTTGCATGATGTTTGTGATTGTGATAACAATTTTAGTAAACATTAAATAATTTAACTTTTTAAAATTTAAATCTACATCGTGTCCGACTCCTATGTTTAGTAAGTATTTTTCTTCATGGTATTAAAGGGACACTGAACCCAGTTTGTTTCATTCGTGATTCAGATAGAGCATGCAATTTCTCTTGTTAAGTGTATCCAGTCCACGGATCATCCATTACTTATGGGATATTAACTCCTCCCCAACAGGAAGTGCAAGAGGATTCACCCAGCAGAGCTGCTATATAGCTCCTCCCCTAACTGCCATTACCAGTCATTCTCTTGCACCCAACGAATAGATAGGATGTGTGAGAGGACTTTGGTGATTATACTTAGTTTCATACCTTCAATCAAAAGTTTGTTATTTTATAATAGCACCGGAGTGTGTTATTCCTTCTCTGGTAGAATTTGAAGAAGAATCTACCTGAGTTTTTCTATGATTTTAGCCGGAGTAGTTAAGATCATATTGCTGTTTCTCGGCCATCTGAGGAGAGGTAAACTTCAGATCAGGGGACAGCGGGCAGATTAATCTGCAAAGAGGTATGTAGCAGCTTATTATTTTCTGACAATGGAATTGATGAGAAAATTCTGCCATACCGATATAATGTAAACTCAGCCTTAAATGCAGTAGCAGCAACTGGTATTAGGCTGTCATGTATGTATATTTTACACTTCAGTATTCTGGGGAATGGCACTTCACTGGAATTATACTGTATGCATAAAACTTTAGCCTAATTTGCAGGGACTAGCAACAGGCTTTTTAATAACACTCAATTTATTAATGTTAAACGTTTTTTGCTGGCATGTAAAATCGTTTAATTTTCTGAGGTACTGGGTGAAAAAATGTTTTGGGCACTATTTTTTTCCACTTGGCAGTCGTTTTATTTAATTTATGACAGTTTACTGATCTCTCTCACTGTTATGTGTGAGGGGGAGGGACCTTTTTTGGTGCTTTTGCTACGCATCAAAAAATTCAGTCAGAAGTTTATTGTCTTCCCTGCATGATCCGGTTCATCTCTACAGAACTCAGGGGTCTTCAAAACTTGTTTTGAGGGAGGTAATCACTCACAGCAGAGCTGTGAGATTGTAGTTGACTGTGATAAAAAAATGTTTATTTCTGTATTTTTTTTTTTTTTTTTTTTTTCTGCTATCAGGGTTAGTTATCCTTTGCTAATGGGAGCAATCCTTTGCTAAAATTGTGTTTTTTACAAAGATTTGATGCTATAACTTTTCAGTTTATTAATTTTCAACTGTCATAACTTTTTCTGTGCTTCTTATAGGCACAGTACGTTTTCATATTATAGTAAATTACTTGAAAAGTATTTCCAAGTTGCTAGTTTATTTGCTAGTGTGTTAAACATGTCTGATTCAGAGGAAGATATCTGTGCTATATGTGCTAAAGCCAAAGTGGAGCCCAATAGAAATTTATGTACTAACTGTATTGATGCTACTTTAAATAAAAGTCAATCTGTACAAATTGAACATATTTCACCAAACAACGAGGGGAGAGTTATGCCGACTAACTCGCCTCACGTGTCAGTACCTGCATCTCCCGCTCGGGAGGTGCGTGATATTGTAGCGCCGAGTACATCTGGGCGGCCATTACAAATCACATTACAGGATATGGCTACTGTTATGACTGAAGTTTTGGCTAAATTACCAGAACTAAGAGGTAAGCGTGATCACTCTGGGGTGAGAACAGAGTGCGCTGATAATATTAGGGCCATGTCAGACACTGCGTCACAATTTGCAGAACATGAGAACGGAGAGCTTCATTCTGCGGGTGACAGTTCTGATCCAAACAAACTGGATTCAGATATTTCAAATTTTAAATTTAAGCTGGAAAACCTCTGTGTATTACTAGGGGAGGTGTTAGCGGCTCTGAATGATTGTAACACAGTTGCAATACCAGAGAAAATGTGTAGGTTGGATAAATATTTTGCGGTACCGGCGAGTACTGACGTTTTTCCTATACCTAAGAGACTTACTGAAATTGTTACTAAGGAGTGGGATAGACCCGGTGTGCCGTTCTCACCCCCTCCGATATTTAGAAAGATGTTTCCAATAGACGCCACCACACGGGACTTATGGCAAACGGTCCCTAAGGTGGAGGGAGCAGTTTCTACTTTAGCTAAGCGTACCACTATCCCGGTGGAGGATAGCTGTGCCTTTTCAGATCCAATGGATAAAAAGTTAGAGGGTTACCTTCAGAAAATGTTTGTTCAACAAGGTTTTATATTGCAACCTCTTGCATGCATTGCGCCTGTCACGGCTGCAGCAGCATTTTGGTTTGAGTCTCTGGAAGAGACACTTGAATCAGCTCCATTAGATGAGATTACACACAAGCTTAAAGCCCTTAAGTTAGCTAACTCATTTATTTCAGATGCCGTAGTACATTTAACTAAACTTACGGCTAAGAATTCCGGATTCGCCATTCAGGCACGCAGAGCACTGTGGCTAAAATCCTGGTCAGCTGACGTTACTTCTAAATCTAAATTGCTTAATATACCTTTCAAAGGGCAGACCTTATTCGGGCCCGGGTTGAAAGAAATTATCGCTGACATTACAGGAGGTAAAGGCCATGCCCTGCCTCAAGACAGAGCCAAACCTAAGGCTAGACAGTCTAATTTTCGTTCCTTTCGTAATTTCAAAGCAGGAGCAGCATCAACTTCCTCTGCACCAAAACAGGAAGGAGCTGTTGCTCGCTACAGACAAGGCTGGAGACCTAACCAGTCCTGGAACAAGGGCAAGCAGGCCAGGAAACCTGCTGCTGCCCCTAAGACAGCATGAATCGAGGGCCCCCGATCCGGGAACGGATCTAGTGGGGGGCAGACTTTCTCTCTTCGCCCAGGCTTGGGCAAGAGATGTCCAGGATCCCTGGGCGTTAGAGATCATATCTCAGGGATACCTTCTAGACTTCAAATTCTCTCCCCCAAGAGGGAGATTTCATCTGTCAAGGTTGTCAACAAACCAAATAAAGAAAGAGGCGTTTCTACGCTGCGTACAAGATCTTTTATTAATGGGAGTGATCCATCCGGTTCCGCGGTCGGAACAAAGACAAGGGTTTTACTCAAATCTGTTTGTGGTTCCCAAAAAAGAGGGAACTTTCAGGCCAATCTTGGATTTAAAGATCCTAAACAAATTCCTAAGAGTTCCATCGTTCAAAATGGAAACTATTCGGACAATTTTACCCATGATCCAAAAGGGTCAGTACATGACCACAGTGGATTTAAAGGATGCTTACCTTCACATACCGATTCACAAAGATCATTACCGGTATCTAAGGTTTGCCTTTCTAGACAGGCATTACCAGTTTGTAGCTCTTCCATTCGGATTGGCTACGGCTCCGAGAATCTTCACAAAGGTTCTGGGTGCTCTTCTGGTGGTACTAAGACCGCGAGGAATTGTGGTAGTTCCGTACCTAGACGACATTCTGATACAAGCCTCAAGCTTTCAAACTGCCAAGTCTCATACAGAGTTAGTACTGGCATTTCTAAGGTCGCATGGATGGAAGGTGAACGAAAAGAAGAGTTCTCTCTTTCCACTCACAAGAGTTCCCTTCTTGGGGACTCTTATAGATTCTGTAGAAATGAAGATTTACCTGACAGAAAACAGGTTAACAAAGCTTCAAAATGCATGCCGTGTCCTTCATTCCATTCAACACCCGTCAGTAGCTCAATGCATGGAGGTGATCGGCTTAATGGTAGCAGCAATGGACATAGTACCTTTTGCACGTCTACATCTCAGACCGCTGCAATTGTGCATGCTAAGTCAGTGGAATGGGGATTACTCAGACTTGTCCCCTACTCTGAATCTGGATCAAGAGACCAGAAATTCTCTTCTATGGTGGCTTTCTCGGCCACATCTGTCCAGGGGGATGCCATTCAGCAGGCCGGACTGGACAATTGTAACAACAGACGCCAGCCTACTAGGTTGGGGCGCTGTCTGGAATTCTCTGAAGGCTCAGGGACAATGGAATCAGGAGGAGAGTCTCCTACCAATAAACATTCTGGAATTGAGAGCAGTTCTCAATGCCCTTTTGGCTTGGCCCCAGTTAACAACTCGGGGGTTCATCAGGTTTCAGTCGGACAACATCACGACTGTAGCTTACATCAACCATCAGGGAGGGACAATAAGCTCCCTAGCAATGATGGAAGTATCAAAGATAATTCGCTGGGCAGAGTCTCACTCTTGCCACCTGTCAGCAATCCACATCCCGGGAGTGGAGAACTGGGAGGCGGATTTCTTAAGTCGTCAGACTTTTCATCCGGGGGAGTGGGAACTTTATCCGGAGGTCTTTGCCCAAATACTTCGACGTTGGGGCAAACCAGAGATAGATCTCATGGCGTCTCGACAGAACGCCAAGCTTCCTCGTTACGGGTCCAGATCCAGGGATCCGGGAGCGGTTCTGATAGATGCTTTGACAGCACCTTGGACCTTCGGGATGGCTTATGTGTTTCCACCCTTCCCGATGCTTCCTCGATTGATTGCCAGAATCAAACAGGAGAGAGCATCAGTGATTCTAATAACGCCTGCATGGCCACGCAGGACTTGGTATGCAGATCTAGTGGACATGTCATCCTGTCCACCTTGGTCGCTACCTCTGAAACAGGACCTTCTGATCCAGGGTCCCTTCAAACATCAAAATCTAATTTCTCTGAAGCTGACTGCTTGGAAATTGAACGCTTGATTTTATCAAAACGTGGTTTTTCTGACTCAGTTATTGATACCTTAATACAGGCTAGGAAGCCTGTTACCAGAAAGATTTACCATAAGATATGGCGCAAATACTTATATTGGTGCGAATCCAAGAGTTACTCATGGAGTAAGGTTAGGATTCCGAGGATATTGTCTTTTCTACAAGAAGGTTTAGAAAAGGGTTTATCCGCTAGTTCCTTAAAGGGACAGATTTCAGCTCTGTCCATTCTTTTACACAAACGTCTGTCAGAAGTTCCGGACGTTCAAGCTTTTTGTCAGGCTTTAGCTAGGATCAAGCCTGTGTTTAAAACTGTTGCTCCACCATGGAGTTTGAACTTAGTTCTTAATGTTTTACAGGGGGTTCCGTTTGAACCCCTTCATTCCATTGATATCAAGTTGTTATCTTGGAAAGTTCTGTTTTTAATGGCGATTTCCTCGGCTCGAAGAGTCTCTGAGTTATCTGCCTTACATTGTGATTCTCCTTATCTGATTTTTCATTCAGACAAGGTAGTTCTGCGTACTAAACCTGGGTTCCTACCTAAGGTGGTCACTAACAGGAATATCAATCAAGAGATTGTGGTTACATCTTTGTGTCCTAATCCTTCTTCGAAAAAGGAACGTCTGCTACACAATCTAGATGTAGTCCGTGCCCTGAAATTTTATCTACAGGCAACTAAGGATTTTTGACAAACGTCTTCCCTGTTTGTCGTTTATTCTGGTCAGAGGAGAGGTCAAAAAGCTTCGGCTACCTCTCTCTCCTTTTGGCTTCGTAGCATAATACGGTTAGCCTATGAGACTGCTGGACAGCAGCCTCCTGAAAGAATTACAGCACATTCTACTAGAGCTGTGGCTTCCACTTGGGCCTTTAAGAATGAGGCTTCTGTTGAACAGATTTGCAAGGCTGCAACTTGGTCTTCTCTTCATACTTTTTCCAAATTTTACAAATTTGACACTTTTGCTTCTTCGGAGGCTGTTTTTGGGAGAAAGGTTCTTCAGGCAGTGGTTCCTTCCGTATAAAGAGCATGCCTGTCCCTCCCGTCATCCGTGTACTTTAGCTTTGGTATTGGTATCCCATAAGTAATGGATGATCCGTGGACTGGATACACTTAACAAGAGAAAACATAATTTATGCTTACCTGATAAATTTATTTCTCTTGTAGTGTATCCAGTCCACGGCCCGCCCTGTCACTTTAAGGCAGGTAATTTTTCCATTAAACTACAGTCACCACTGTACCCTATGGTTTTCCTTTCTCTGCATGTTTTCGGTCGAATGACTGGTAATGGCAGTTAGGGGAGGAGCTATATAGCAGCTCTGCTGGGTGAATCCTTTTGCACTTCCTGTTGGGGAGGAGTTAATATCCCATAAGTAATGGATGATCCGTGGACTGGATACACTACAAGAGAAATAAATTTATCAGGTAAGCATAAATTATGTTTTTAAGCAACTTTCTAATTTACTCCTATTATCATTTTTTCTTCGTTCTCTTGCTATTTTTATTTGAAAAATAATGCATCTAAGCTTTTTTCTTGGTTCAGACCTCAGGACAGCACTATTTTATTGGTGGATGAATTTATCCACCAATCAGCAAGGACAACCCAGGTTGTTCACCAAAAATGGGCCGGCATCTAAACTTACATTCTTGCATTTCGAATAAAGATACCAAGAGAATGAAGAAAATTTGATAATAGGAGTAAGTTAGAAAGTTGCTTAAAATTCCATGCTCTATCTAAATCACAAAAGGCAAAATTTGGGTTCAGTGTCCCTTTAAGCAATATCTTATTTATATACGTATGATTTCTTTATTACTTTAATATATAGCATTTCGTTATTTTGAATTTGTTATATTCATATTTATAGGTACTTTTTATATCTGTATATAAAATATAAATATATAGTCAACATAATTTAAAACATGTAAAATAAATACATATTCAATAAAATCATATGAACTTTTAAGAATTGTTTCCCATTTGGTAATACTAATTATAAAGGGCATTGTGACCCTTTACGCCTAGTAGAGGAAGTTTGAGTCTAACAATGACCGTATACGGCAAGCTGAAATTCATTATTAGGATTCATGTCAATTCTGTGCAGATTATTGTTTTTTGGTGTTTTTTGCTTCTATTGACTTTAGTGAGTGATATAAGTAACCTTCTGCTTCCACTGCAAGCACAAAATGAAAATCAGACAGCTTGTGTGATGTTTATTGCAGCCATTATAAACTCTACTTTTAATTTTAGAATAGAAGCTATGCATCAGTTATTACATTACATACATGTCCCTTTAACAGACGGACTTCTGCAGTTTTGATATTTTTTTTAAATTCTTTTTTTCCCCTGAGTGTTTGAAAAATTCCACTGTTTTCTAGTAATGTCTTGGCTTGATAATTAAAAGTTCCAGACTTATTATTGCCTAAAAAGATCAACACATTATTTTTTAAATGCAAAAGATATATTTTACCTTGGTGACCAATTAAAGCCCTCCCTGTGCTTGTTATGGTAATAGGTAAACAACTCATTTTTCTAGCAGTTTTTTTACATCAAAATATAGTACTGATTGTATCTTGCAAATCACCTTATAAATAATACATTTATTTTCTTTCACCGCTGTTAACTTGTATTTTATTTACATAACTACAAAGCGCTGTTCAACATGAAAACATTCCCTTTCGTGCTTTCTGTATTGTAACCTTACATGAAAAAGAAGAAAACACAGACAGCCTTTGGGTAACAGCTATTGTAATAAAACCATTTTCTAGGGTATAATATACAATTTACACAGTGCGGAACATGTACATATTGGGAAATAATGTTTGTGTTTGCCTAAGAAAAATGTGCCTTTATTCTCTTAGTTTAATCATCCACTGAGAACTAACATTTTCTTACTTGTAATTGTAATGCTTTATTGTTTTTCAACCAGTGCAATCACTGTGCTTTAGAGATGCTGTTTTCTTATTTTAATATATGAATAAACTAGGGTTAAGATTTGCAGGAAACCTTTTTATCATTGATCCATGTTATTATTGTAAACAACTTTGCATAAAATTCAGGATTCATTCAAACCACTCTCACTGTGTATTTGGTTTCTTGATGAATACAAAAACAAAAATCAATCTGCAAAATCCTCTACATAAGTGTATCCTTTGGTATTAAAATGCTAATCCTTTGCTTTACTATTGAAAGCTTAGCTTAGTTTGAGCTGAGCACCAAACAGTTTTTAGGTAAACATCAGATAAGCATGGATTAGCTGTAATAGGAAAAGTGTTGTATGGATTTTTAACCATGAAGATATTGTTTTTTAAAATGCAAGAATGGGCTTTGCTGAAAGCAATATTATAATTATTCTTGATAAAGGGACAATCTAGTTAAAACTTAAACTTTTGTGATTCAGATAGGGCATGCAATTTTAAGCAACTTTCCAATTTACTTTTATCATCAAATTTGCTTTGTTCTCTTGGTATTATTTGTTGAAAGATAAAACAACGATACAGGGAGCGCTAATGAAAGCTGCTAATAAAATAGAGGAAAGGATGACAACGGTAAATGCAATATATTGCTAAAAAATATAATGCTAAAAAAAATTATATTCAATAAAAAATATATTTATTATACACTAATACATAAAAATCAAACCTAAAAAATACATATCTGTATAACCAATTAATATAAAAACCACCGGTGGTATAGAAATTAACTGTGGAGTAAAACAACAAGTCCGTTATGAGCTTGAAAATGAAAAAAATATCCAAGAGCACGAAAAAACAATGGTTCAGTGGAATACAAGGAAAGCAGCAAAGTTCAGTGGAATACAAGGGGAGCAGCAAAGTCAGTCTGTAGCTGGATAAATGTAACAATAAAGTGAGAGCTAGTTAATGGCTAAAAGGACAATCTGTGATCAGGTAGATAAGCCTTCACCCCTTGGTAATTCGTTTGACAAAATTGACTCACCCAGAATACGAATCTATTTGCAGTTATGCTTCTCCGTGTACAGGTACAATTTGTAGTGGTATGGAACACGTTAGCCCCTTAGTGAACAATGGATTACCTCTCAGGTGAACAGTATCGCTCCTCCGTATACTGTGATTTGGTTGGTTGTGCAGCGTCATTAGCTGAAACGCGTTGATCCTCAGCACTGGGATTGTTAACTACCAAGTCAAGAATTGACATACAGAGCGCTCTGTTGTTTTATTTGGAACTTCATGAAAACAATCCGTTTTGAAATGTAACATCGATCTTCACTTTCTAATATTAAGCTTGGCTAATTGGGACTCTCAGAATCTGCAGACACCGCTGACACGCTGATTCACAGACCAACCGGTAATCCGTGCATCTTATTGGTCCAAATCATCACGTGACCCCGCAGACGCTGCACAACCTACCAAATCACAGTATACGGAGGAGCGATACTGTTCACCTGAGAGGTAATCCGTTGTTCACTAAGGGGCTAACGTGTTCCATACCACTACAAATTGTACCTGTACACGGAGAAGCATAACTGCAAATAGATTCGTATTCTGGGTGAGTCAATTTTGTCAAACGAATTACCAAGGGGTAAAGGCTTATCTACCTGATCGCAGATTGTCCTTTTAGCCACTAACTAGCTCTCACTTTATTGTTACATTTATCCAGCTACAGACTGAAATAAGGGGGCAGTCTGCAGGGGCTTAGATACAAGGTATTCACAGAGGTAAAAAGTATATTAATATAACCGTGTAGGTTATGGAAAACTAGGGAATGGTTAATAAAGGGATAATCTATCTTTTTAAACAATAACAATTCTGGAGTAGACTGTCCCTTTAATCATATGTTTAGTGTTACTTGGAGCTATAACAAAGTTGCAACCATGTCATATTATTCTATTAATATTTACTTAGCCTAAGAAAAGAGTACACTCCTGTAGCAAGGAAGAAAACATTGCAGATGTTCCTACCTTGCAAGTAAATATAGGTACCGTGTTTGCGTCTGACTAAGGGACCCCAGTGTCCTGACGATTGCATTCTTAAAAGGACACTAAAGTCAAAATAGAACTTTCATGAGTTAGATAGAGCATGTCTTTTAAACAACTTTTCAATTTACTTCTATTGTCTAATTTTCTTCATTCTATTGGTATCCTTTTTTGAAAAGCAGAGCTAGGAAGGCTTAGGATCAGCAATGCACTGCTGGGATCTAGTTGGCAATTGATGGCTGCAACTAAATACCTCTTCACATTGGCTCACCTGATGTGTTCAGCTAGTTCCCGTCTGTTGCTGCTCCTTCAACAAAGGATATCAGGAAGAAGGGAGCAAATATTGAAATAGACACAAATTGGAAAGTTCTTGAAAATTGTATGATCTATCTGAATTGTGAAAGAAACAATTGGGTTTCATGTCCCTTTTTTGCTTTTGAATCTGAAGAAGTTGACAGGTGTGGGGTTTTAGAAAGAATTTATCAAGTGTCCTGTTCAGGAGTTAATAAGTTATATTTCAAAATGTATAGGTGCAAAGTACACTTCGGTCAGTATTTATTTTTTTAATAGTCCTGTATCTGAGCTAATACAAAATGACAACAACTTACAAATGTTGACAAGTGTGGGGTTTTAGAAAAAAAAGTCATTGAAAAGTGCCTTTACATTGTGGTTTATGGGGACTGTGTGTTCCCAGAAATATATTTGTATATGCTTATATACATGTATATTTATGTGTTAATATGTGTTCCCTGTATAGGGCCAGAGCTTGATAAATACACAAAAGGTACCGACTTAGCAATAATATTAATACTAGTTGAAGCCCTCAGAACCCATTAGCACACTGGCCAAATCATATTTCCAGATATTTTTCCCCATTTTTTTCTCAGCAGCTGTGTATAGATATATTTGCTATAATTGTGTCATTTTAACAGATGCAGCCATGACTAAATCAGTTATTAACTCCCTTCATTAGGTCTTTGCGTGTGATAGCTATTTTCCCATGCACTTGTAAAACAAGCATATAAACTGATTAAGAGGTCTCAGTATTTTTTTTATTACATTCTGTTATTGACACATTTTTTTAGATCAGCATATTTAGAAGTCATTTTCTTAATTATGTGTGAAAAGCTGGGTGGCATTTTTTTGTGCCAGTAATCTCACTTGCATTTGTTAACACTTTCAATGACAGCAAATATAATTGCATGATGTGATAAAATGTATCAATATAATGTGATTATTTATTGTTGTTATCATTAAATTGACTTCAAATGACACGCAATTAAAATATGTTTTTGTAGTTTTACAATAAAATTCCAGCAAAAACCGTCTGAGTACATTAAAGTGATGGCAAACAATAGGTATAGTGAAAAATGATTTTGATTTTAATAGGATATCCCAATCTAAACCAATATATACAGGTAGCCCTCAGTTTACGCCGGGGTTAGGTTCCAGAAGGAATGGTTGTAAATCGAAACCGTTGTAAATTGAAACCCAGTTTATAATGTAAGTCAATGGGAAGTGAGGGAGATAGGTTCCAGGACCCTCTCAAAATTGTCATAAGTAACACCTAATACATTATTTTTAAAGCTTTGAAATGAAGACTTTAAATGCTAAACAGCATTATAAACCTAATAAAATAATCACACAACACAGAATATATAATTAAACTAAGTTAAATGAACAAAAACATTTGCTAAACAGCATTATAAACCTAATAAAATAATCACACAACACAGACTTCACTTGCATTTTTCTGCAAAAAGTTCTTTCTATGCATTCCAATCTGGACTGATTTATAGAGAGAAAGATCTTGTTCCTTTGAAATCTGCTCGATGGCTCAGGTCTGGTTAAACTGATTAATTTCAGCTTGCTTTTAATTGCTGCAACACAAGCAGACAGCTCCATCTACTGGCTATTTTAATAAATGCACTGCTTCTCAATGCTTTTCAATAGCAGTCACATGACTGGAAAAAAAGGTTGTTATTCTGAAACGGTGTAAATTGAACCGTTGTAAAACGAGGCCCACCTGTATATATATTTTAAATTACTTAAAAATTTATAAAAAAATATCTTATAATTCTTCTGCGACACAATCGTTCACAATTTTCCCTCCGTCCACTTCTATTTTTTCTCCAGCATTTTGTGACGTATAGAGGCCTATTTATCAAAGGTCTTGCGGACCTGATCCGACAGTGCGGATCAGGTCCGCAAGACCTCGCTGAATGCGGAGAGCAATACGCTCTCCGTATTCAGCATTGCACCAGCAGCTCACAAGAGCTGCTGGTGCAACACTGCTCCCTGCAGACTTGCGGCCAATGAGTCGCCAGCAGGGAGGTGTCAATCAACCCGATCGTACTTGATCGGGTTGAATTGTGGCGATTCCTGTCCGCCTGCCCAGAGCAGGCAGACAGGGTTATGGAGCAGTGGTCTTTAGACCGCTGCTTCATAACTGCTGTTTCTGGCGAGTCTGAAAATTCGCCAGAAACACGGGCCCACAAACTCCATACGGAGTTTGATAAATGGGCCTCATAGAGTGGTCCTACCCAAGCTATAGAGTTGTTGCATGCTCCAGAGAGAAACTGAAACCGCGCATGTGCATACCTTACATGCGTCATCAAAATGTAAATAACACTTACTGTTATTAAACAAATAAATGTGCTGAGCCCCAGAAAATTTGCAACTGGCAAGTATCCAGGTAACAGTGAATCAGAACATAAGTTCCAATTCACTGTTTATCTTTGTGTCATTGGGGCTCCCTTTTGCCATGTACTGTGCTAGAGAGTCATGAACACGTCTGCAGTTAGACACATAGAGACACTATCTGATTGGATGAGTGGGTCCAAATGGTACACACATCAAATATAACAAGCCGTATGGCTAACAATTTAATTGGTTGCAGGACAAAACGTAATTAGGGGAAAAAAAGCGATAACGAAGCAGGGCAGTTGGTGGATTATGAATGACGCAGGACAATACATGGGTTTTCACATACTTAGAGGTACTTCCTAAATATAACACAAGCACTATTATAGGTTTTTAAGTAAACATTTCCAGTTGTGTACAAGTAAACTCTCTTACTTATTTTTCAGTAGCCAAACTCAACTCAACATTTGCTATATTTGGAGCCGATCTGGACATGTTAATGGAGTAGACAAGGCTAGCCACTATAATTGTTTAGCAAAATTTCTATCTTTTTTGTAGCATGTTATCTAATCAGTTTAGGCCAAGTAAGGCAGATATGTAGCAAGGTTAGGCTTGTGAAGCTTGCATTGTGCACTTATATGTCTTAAAAATGGTTGTTCCATAAATACAACAAAGGGGAGCAAAAAATGATTAAAATATATTGCAAATTCTTCTTCCAGTCTTTATAAAACAAAAATTAGAACATTCCAAAATAAAAAGTATTTTTTTTATCTTGCATAATTAAAATTTTTATATTACACTATCAAAGTGTTTCATGTCACTCTAAAGGGATATGAAACCCCAAAATGTTCTTTCATGAATCAGATAGAGCATTCAATTTTATACAACTTTCTAATTGACTTCTTTTATAAAAATGTGTTTTCATTCTTTTGTTATCTTTTGTTGAAAAGCAGGGATGTAAGCTCAGTAGCATACACATGCCTGGAGCACTATATGGAAACAGGTTTGCAAGAATATTATCAATTTGCAAGATCACTAAATAGCAGCACTACATGTAGTGCTCCAGACAACTACCTAGGTATCTCTTCAACAAAGAATACCATAGGAATGAAGCAAATTTGATAAAATAAGTAAATTGAAAATTATTTTTAAAATTGTATACCCTGTCTGAATCGCAACATAAATTTTCTGGTTTTCATATCCCTTTAATGATTAAAAATAATGATATAAAAAATATATACATTTGGTTGTCAAATGTAGGTAGTTCACAAGCATATGAAAAGAGTGAAACAGCATGTGTCACAGTGGCACTCCCAGAAATGTATTTCTGGGGGGCTGAAAGGGGCGTGTCATGGGTGCGGCTGGGTATGTTGTGGTTGGGGCCAACTGGAGCTGCCGCAGTACCTTGGTAGAGAGGTGGTGGGAAGTCACCATTGGGGGGGGGCATATGGGGGCATCCATTATGCTGGAGAGCCTAGTGCCCCCTCTGGTGACGTCACTAATGTCTTATGTAGATGAGCCACTCATACGCTTAGAGCAGGGCTGTCCAACAATTTCACCTGAGTACCAATATTGTTATTATTTTTACCTGTACGGAGGTGAGGAAATCCTAACTATTCTTTTTATTGAATAAAAATCTATACACATTTCAAATTAGCAATGCTTTGGCAAGATTGATGGCATTGTAATCAACGTTCTAATTGACGGCTCTTGCGCTTACATTCCTGCTTTTTTGACTAAAGATAAAAAGAGAACGAAGAAAAATTGATAATATGAGTAAATTGGAAAGTTGCTTAAAATTGAATGCTCTATCTGAATCGTGAAATTAAAAAAAAATTGGTTTCAGATCCCTTCAAGGCTAGTGCAAGGACTTTACACTATATCAAAATTTGGTTCCAAATTACAAAAAAAATGCTGTATTGTTAGGACATTAAAATGCATTCTTATTCTGCATCTTTCTGAAGCTCTTCTTCTTGTAGATAATATATGAGGTCAATATTTTAGAAAAAAAATATTAAAAGCAATAACATTAAATAAACAACTAAGACTTGTAATTAAAATTCAGATTTGTTAATTTTTTTTAATAGGAAAACAGGAAGCTGGTAAGGAAGATAAAAAGAGAGCTCATTTAGCATAGGAACTGAGCTCTTTATTGGCAAACTGGGAGATTAATGAAAAATGAGGCAAATACTTGGAGCAGATCACAAACGACACATATCTTTTCTCATAATAACCATTAAGTGGAATATGCTGAGCCTGCCACTGTTATAGGTAATAGCCATTCATAATATCAGAACGAAGGTCACAGCAAAAGTTAATGTTGCCTGTAGCCTAACATTTATCATGAAATGATACTTACTTATTAGTAAAGGAGGAAATCACAGAACATTATATTACCACAGATAATATATGTAGTAATCCAACACCTCATCATGTTTGACCTCAATGTGAAGGGCCTTTTAGTTAATCTACTGATTCATTTATTATTTCTGACTATTTTAAAGCACGCAGTCCTATCTGATGAATGTGAGGGGTCTGTTGTGACTGCTAATAAAAATAATAGTTGACAACATCAAAGTATTAAATGGACAGCAAAGTCAAAATTAAATATTCATGATTCAGACAGAATGTGCAATTTTAAACGACTTTCCAATTTACTTTTATTATCAAATTGACTGTTTTATTGATATGTTTTGTTATAGCATAAATCTTGGTAGGGTGATAGGTGTTTAGGAGTGTGCAATATTGTATAACACTGCAATACACAACGTTGCAAAAACTGCTGTCAAATAGCTTTAGATACGTGCACTCTCATAAACTCACCTAGAATTGCTGTTTAGCAAAGGATATGAAGAGAACTAAGCAAAATTGATAATAGAGGTAAATTGAAAAGTTGTTTAAAATGCCATAGTCTATTCAATCCATTTAAGTTTGATTTTGCCTTTATTGTCCCTTAAAGCAACATGGGCACCCAGAGGTTAAGCGGAGGGTAAAGGGATACACATGCACTCTGGTTTGTGCATATTTTTAGAGTCTGAACCTAAATTTAGGTAAATGGCTGGCAACCATTAGTGATTGTTATGCTGAAAAACTATACAATGACCCAGTTTCCCAGCCTCATAATTCATACCTGCTGAATTTTTATATCTGCTGCTACTACTACTATGGATTAAAATAATAACAATAATAGATAAATAAATAAAAGAATGTCAACACCTGGTCATGCAGTTCCTCTGTCAGACCCACTGCTCAATATCCCATCAGCCATCTCGCTGCTCTTTCTCATATATGTGGTGTGCTGTCCCTTTAGCAATACACACGGTGCCTGTGAAGTGGGAGTGAACAGGAAGACTGCACAGGGCTTGGTTGAAACAGTTCCTGGCCACTTTAAAGTCCACAGACATACTGTAGTATGCTATCCCCCCTGATAGAGGATATAAATACCCTGTTCTCTTTAACTTAAAGTTCAATTTCTAATTATCATGTGCTACAATTAATCTTCTAGGTACAAAGAAAAGTAGAGAGGAGTAGGTTCCTTAGATGTGTAGGTATGTACCCCTAATGGGGAAATAGCATAATCTTACATTTTTGCTATGCACACTTGTCTATGAAGCATTGATTACTGGAGCGAGGGGGAATTTGTAGCAGATTATCCCTGCCATTAGGTTCAATATGTCAAGAAAATTTTTTGGTATCCTTTTCAAGCAGTAGATCCGCTATCATTCTAATATGTGATACAATCACTGTGGAGGGGGCGCACAAAGTTATATATAAAAAAAGTATAAGTGATCAATACTGGCCCCTAGAGGCAATTTGTAACTACGACAAATAATGCAAACAGATCTTAATACAGACCAATAAAATCCTGTAAATATAATATGGTAAAATCTCCTTTAGTATAGAGAAAAGAAAAGAAAAAACATAATTTATGTAAGAACTTATCTGATAAATTCATTTCTTTCATATTAGCAAGAGTCCATGAGCTAGTGACGTATGGGATATACATTCCTACCAGGAGGGGCAAAGTTTCCCAAACCTTAAAATGCCTATAAATACACCCCTCACCACACCCACAATTCAGTTTAACGAATAGCCAAGAAGTGGGGTGATAAGAAAAAAGTGCGAAAGCATATAAAATAAGGAATTGGAATAATTGTGCTTTATACAAAAAAATCAAAACCACCACAAAAAAGGGCGGGCCTCATGGACTCTTGCTAATATGAAAGAAATGAATTTATCAGGTAAGTTCTTACATAAATTATGTTTTCTTTCATGTAATTAGCAAGAGTCCATGAGCTAGTGACGTATGGGATAATGATTACCCAAGATGTGGATCTTTCCACACAAGAGTCACTAGAGAGGGAGGGATAAAATAAAGACAGCCAATTCCTGCTGAAAATAATCCACACCCAGAATAAAATTTTAATGAAAAAACATAAGCAGAAGATTCAAACTGAAACCACTGCCAAAGAAATGGCAGAAGCTTTCTGGTCTTTTCTAGAACCGGAAAAGATGACAAATAGACTAGAAGTCTTTCGGAAAGACTTAGTAGCTTCAACATAATATTACAAAGCTCTAACAGCATCCAAAGAATGCAATGATTTCTCCTTAGAATTCATAGGATTAGGACATTATGAAGGAACCACAATTTCTCTACTAATGTTGTTAGAATTCACAACCTTAGGTAAAAAATTCAAAAGAAGTTCGCAGCACCGCCTTATCCTGATGCAAAATCAGAAAAGGAGACTCACAAAAAAAGAGTAGATAATTCAGAGACTCTTCTGGCAGAAGAGATGGCCAAAAGAAACAAAACTTTCCAAGAAAGTAATATAACGACCAAAGAATGCATGGGTTCAAAAGGAGGAGCTTGAAGAGCCCCCAGAACCAAATTCAAACTCCAAGGAGGAGAAATTGACTCAATGACAAGTTTTATACGAACCAAAGGTTGTACAAAACAATGAATATCAGGAAGATTAGCAATCCTACTGTGAAAAAGAACAGAAAGAGCAGAGATTTGTCTTTCAAGAAACTTGCGGACAAACCTTTATCTAAACCATCCTGAAGAAATATAAGTCTTCCAGACTCTATAATATATCTCTCTAGATACAGATTTACGAGCCTGTCACATAGTATCAATCACAGAGTCAGAGAAACCTCTTTGACCAAGAATCAAGCGTTCAAACTCCACACCTTAAAATTAAGGTTTTGAGATCCTGATGGAAAAAAGAACCTTGAGACAGAAAGACTGGTCTTAACGGAAGAGTCCACAGCTGGCAAGAGGCCATCCGGACAAGATCCGCATACCAAAACCTGTGAGGCCATGCTGGAGCTACCAGCAGGACAAACGAGCATTCCTTTAGAATATTGGAGAATACCCTTGGAAGAAGAACTAGAGGCGGAAAGATATAGGCAGGATGACACTTGTAAGGAAGAGATAATGCATCCACTGCCTCCGCCCAAGGATCCCGGGATCCGGACAGATACCAGGGAAGTTTCTTGTTTAGATGAGAAGCCATCAGATCTATTTCTGGGAGTTCCCACATTTGAACAATCTGAGGAAATACCTCTGGGTGAAGACCATTCGCCCAGGTGCAACGTTTGGCGACTGAGATAATCCGCTTTCCAATTGTCCATACCTGGGATATGAACCGCAGAGATTAGACAGGAGCTGGATTCCGCCCAAACCAAAATTCGAGATACTTCTTTCATAGCCAGAGGACTGTGAGTCCCTCCTTGATGATTGATGTATGCCACAGTTGTGACATTGTCTATCTGAAAACAAATGAACAACTCTCTCTTCAGAAGAGGCCAAGACTGAAGAGCTCTGAAAATTGCACGGAGTTCCAAAATATTGATCGGAAATCTCACCTCCTGAGATTCCCAAACCCCTTGTGCCGTCAGATACCCCCACACAGCTCCCCAACCTGTAAGACTTGCATCTGTTGAGATTATAGTCCAGGTCGGAAGAACAAAGAAGCCCCCTGAACTAAACGATGGTGATCTGTCCACCATGTCAGAGAGTGTCGTATAATCGGTTTAAATATATTAATTGAGATATCTTTGAGTAATCTCTGCACCATTGGTTCAGCATACAGAGCTGAAGAGGTCGCATGTGAAAACGAGCAAAGGAGATCGCATCTGATGCGGCAGTCCTAAGACCTAAAATTTCCATGCATAAGGCTACCAAAGGGAATGATTGTGACTGAAGGTTTTGACAAGCTGATATCAATGTTAAACTTCTCTTGTCTGACAAGGACAGAGTCATAGACACTGAATCTATCTAGAAACCTAAAAAGGTTACCCTTGTCTGAGGAATCAATTAACTGATTAGTAAATTGATCCTCCAACCATGAACTTGAAGAAACAACACAAGTCGATTCGTATGAGATTCTTCGAAAATGAGAAGACTGAGCAAGTACCCAGATATCGTCCAATAAGGAAATACCAAAACCCTGTTCTCTGATTACAGAAAGAAGGGCACCGAGAACCTTTGAAAAAAAATTCTTGGAACTGAGGCTAGGCCAAACGGTAGAGCCACAAAACTGGTAATGCTTGTCTAAAAAGAGAATCTCAGACACTAAAAGTGATCTGGATGAATCGGAATATGCAGATACACATCCTGTAAATCTATTGTAGACATATAATGCCCTTGCTAAACAAAAGGCAGGATAGTCCTACAGTAACCATCTTGAATGTTGGTATCCTTACATAACGATTCAATATTGATAGATCCGGAACTGGTCTGAAGGAATTGACCTTCTTTGGTACAATGAAGAGATAAAATAAAACCCCAGCCCCTGTTCCAGAACTGGAACTGGCATAATTACTCCAGCCAACTCTAGATCTGAAACACATTTCAGAAATGCTGAGCCTTTGCTGTGTTAACTGGGACACGGGAAAGAAAAAAAAAAATCTCTTAGCAGGAGGCCTTAACTGAAGCCAATTCTGTACCTTTCTGAAACAATGTTCTGAAACCAGAAATTGAGAACGGAATTGATCCAAATTTCTTTGAAGAAAACGTAATCTGCCCCATACCAGCTGAGCTGGAATAAAGTCCGCACCTTCATGGGTACTTAGGAGCTGGCTATAGGTTTTCTATAAGGCTTGGATATATTCCAAACTGGAAATAGTTTCCAAACTGATACCGCTCCTGAGGATGAAGGATCAGGCTTTTGTTCCTTATTGTGAGGAAAGGAACGAAAATGATTATTAGACCTAAATTTACCTTAGATTTTTTATCCTTTGGTAAAAAAGTTCCCTTCCTTCCAGAAACAGTTGAGATAATAATTTATTACCCTGGAAAGAAAGGGAAAGCAAAGTTGACTTAGAAGACATATCAGCATTCCAAGTTTAATCCATAAAGCTTTTCTAGCTAAAATAGCTAGAGACATATACCTGACATCAACTCTAATGATATCAAAAGATGGTATCACCAATAAAATTATTAGCATGTTATAGAATAATAATAATAATGCTATAAAATTATGATCTGTTACTTGTTGCGCTAAAGCTTCTAACCAAAAAGTTGAAGCTGCAGCAACATCCGCTAAAAATATAGCAGGTCTAATAAGATTACCTGAACATAAGTAAGCTTTTCTTAGAAAGGATTCAATTTTCCTATCTAAAGGATCCTTAAATTAAGTACTATCTGCCGTAGGAATAGTAGCACATATAGCAGGAGTAGAGACAACCCCATAACCTTAGGGATTTTGTCCCAAAAAACTCTAATCTGTCAGATGGCACAGGATATAATTGCTTAAACGTTTAGAAGGAGTAAAAGAATTACCCAAATTATTCCATTCCCTGGAAATTACTTCAGAAATAGCATCAGGGAGACTAAACACTTCTGGAATAACTACAGGAGATTTAAAAACCTTTTTTAAAAGTTTAGATTTAGTATCAAGAGGACCAGAATCCTCTATTTCTAATGCAATTAATACTTCTTTAAATAAAGAACGAATAAATTCCATCTTGAACAAATACAAAGATTTATCAGCATCAACCTCTGAGACAGAAACCTCTGAACCAGAAGAACCATTATCAGTATCAGAATGATGATGTTCATTTAAAAATTCATCTGAAAAAAGAGAAGTTTTAAAAGACTTTTATGTAAACTAGAAGGAGAAATAACAGACATAGCCTTCTTAATGGATTTAAAAAAAAAAATCTCTTATGTTTATCAGGAACACTCTGAAAATTAGATGTTGATGGAACAGCAACAGGTAATGTAACAGTACTAAAGGAAATTTTATCTGCATTAATATGTTTGTCATGACATGCAATACAAACAACAGCTGGAGAAACAGATACCAAAAATTATAGCAGATACACTTAGCTTGGTAGCTCCAGCACTAGACCGCGATTTTCCTGTAGTATCTTCTGACTCAGATGCAACGTGAGACATCTTGCAATATGTAAGAGAAAAAACAACATATAAAGCAAAATTGATCAAATTCCTTAAATGACAGTTTCAGTAATGGGAAAAAATGTCAAAGAACAAGCTTCTAGCAACCAGAAGCAATGAAAAAATAAGACTTAAATAATGTGGAGACAAAAGCGACGCCCTTATTTTTTTAGCGCCAAATAAGACGCCCACATTATTTGGCGCCTAAATGCTTTTGGCGCCAAAAATGACGCCACATCCGGAACGCCGACATTTTTGGCGCAAAATAACGTCAAAAAATGACGCAACTTCCGTCGACACGTATGACGCCGGAAACGGAAAATAATTTTTGCGCCAAAAAAGTCCGCGCCAAGAATGACGCAATAAAATGAAGCATTTTCAGCCCCCGCGAGCCTAACAGCCCACAGGGAAAAAAGAGTCAAATTTTTGAAGGTAAGAAAAAATGATTAATTCAAATGCATTATCCCAAATATGAAACTGACTGTCTGAAAAATAAGGAAAGTTGAACATTCTGAGTCAAGGCAAATAAATGTTTGAATACATATATTTAGAACTTTATAAACAAAGTGCCCAACCATAGCTTAGAGTGTCACAAAAAATAAGATTTACTTACCCCAGGACACTCATCTACATGTTTGTAGAAAGCCAAACCAGTACTGAAACGAGAATCAGCAGAGGTAATGGTATATATAAGAGTATATCGTCGATCTGAAAAGGGAGGTAAGAGATGAATCTCTACGACCGATAACAGAGAACCTATGAAATAGACCCCGTAGAAGGAGATCACTGCATTCAAATAGGCAATACTCTCCTCACATCCCTCTGACATTCACTGCACGCTGAGAGGAAAACCGGGCTCCAACTTGCTGCGGAGCGCATATCAACGTAGAATCTAGCACAAACTTACTTCACCACCTCCATCGGAGGCAAAGTTTGTAAAACTGAATTGTGGGTGTGGTGAGGGGTGTATTTATAGGCATTTTAAGGTTTGGGAAACTTTGCCCCTCCTGGTAGGAATGTATATCCCATACGTCACTAGCTCATGGACTCTTGCTAATTACATGAAAGAAAGTCTTTTTGTATGATGAACTGATAGTTGGTATTTGGCAGCCTCCTCTTCACCAGATGATCCAGAGAAGAACTATAAAACAGAAAACAGAGGGGCGCCTCATGTGTAGTATTATCTTGGTGATGACAGAGATATAATTGAATAGCCAAATCGGTACTCACATATTCCACAAGCACACTTATGTGCTGGTAGGGACAGGCTGTAGATTTGTATAGGTGTGACAGCTCACCCTTTCTGAGATATTTCCAATACAGTGATGCTGCAGCAAGTGAAAAAGCAAACAAAAAGCACTATATGTGCAGACCATTAAAAGTAAAACATAGGTGTGTACTTAGTAGCAGAAGATGGGTACTCACATACTCCCATAGCACACCAATGTGCTAGTAGATGCAGGCTGCAGATTCAGACAGGTGTGGCAGCTCACCCAAACAGATAATCCTTCAAGTATTGATGAAATGAGAAGAGATGCAGGTTTAGAGCTTTCCAGTGGCTGTGTCCTTCTCAGTACAAATGAGCAGGTGGTAGGAAATGAATTCCACTCCAAAGATAGAAGTTAAAAAATATTTATTAAAAACAAGTAAAAAATTAAAACAACACCAAGGTTGTTACATAGACTGGATTATAGGGTCACACAGTTGGCCCCAATAATTGCAACGCGTTTCTCGGTTTACAAACTGTTGCCTGATGAAACAGTTTGTAAACCGAGAAACGCGTTGCAATTATTGGGGCCAACTGGGTGACCCTATAATCCACTCTATGTAACAACCTTGGTGTTGTTTTAATTTTTTACTTGTTTTTAATAAATATTTTTTAACTTCTATCTTTGGAGTGGAATTCATTTCCTACCACCTGCTCATTTGTACTGAGAAGGACACAGCCACTGGAAAGCTCTAAACCTGCATCTCTTCTCATGTCATCAATACTTGAAGGATTATCTGTTTGGGTGAGCTGCCACACCTGTCTGAATCTGCAGCCTGCATCTACTAGCACATTGGTGTGCTATGGGAGTATGTAAGTACCCATCTTCTGCTACTAAGTACACACCTATGTTTTACTTTTAATGGTCTGCACATATAGTGCTTTTTGTTTGCTTTTTCACTTGCTGCAGCATCACTGTATTGGAAATATCTCAGAAAGGGTGAGCTGTCACACCTATACAAATCTACAGCCTGTCCCTACCAGCACATAAGTGTGCTTGTGGAATATGTGAGTACCAATTTGGCTATTCAATTATATCTCTGTCATCACCGAGATAATACTACACATGAGGCGCCCCTCTGTTGTTTTCTGTTTTATAGATCCGTTATCATTACAGCGATACCTTAGTGTATGTTTAATAATTTATCAGGAGACTGCTGACAGTTCTGCAGCAGATGTAATGCCATATTGCGTTACACATGTTAAAGGAACAGTATACACCAATTTTTATATAACTGCATGTAATACTACTACTATAAAGAAGAATATGCACAGATACTGATCTAAAGATCCAGTATAAAACTTACTTAGAACTACCAGTTTAGCACTGTTGATGGGTTAGGCTGGGACCCCCACTGAAAGAGGCTGAGAGCAGAGCCCCCCTCTCCTGGATATGAAAAGACCGATTATACAAAAAGAATCAATCGGAAGTCTGAATACATCAATATACATTTTACACTTTGGGGCTTGGTTAAAAGTCTGAATATCAGCACAATGTTATTTAAAATTAAAGGGCCCTAATACCCAAATGTTGAAACACTTGAAAGTGATGCAGCATAGCTGTAAAAAGCTGACTAGAAAATATCACCTGACCATCTCTATGTAAAAAAGAAAGATATTTTACCTCGAAAGTTCCTCAGTAGCCACATCCCATTGTAAAGGACTTCTAAGCAGCAAATCAGTATGTCTGTCCGAGGACAGCGAAAGGTGCGAGCATTCGTGCACACTCATATTATTTCCCTATTCAGTTTGAGGAAGTTTACAATGAAATCTCATGAGAGTTAAGTGAAATCTCATGAGATCACAGCAAAAGAGTTCATGACCTCAGCACTGCTGATGCTGATTGGCTGCTGTTCATTTATTCATTTTTTTTTTTTTTTTTTACCTGCAGCTGAGTATAACTTTTTACACAAAACTTGCTCTGCTGAGCTGAGGAAATTGTGAGGTAAAATATCTTCCTTTTTTACATAGAGATGCTCAGGTGATATTTTCCTGTCAGCTTTTTACACTTATACTGCATCAGTTTGAAGTGATTTAGCATATGAGTATTATGTCCCTTTAAGCAAAGCTATACATTTTTACAAAAACACCCCCAGATGGGTTATATAAATGGATCTTCTACAAAACATTTATGCAAAATGGTGATCACACCAATATGTAATTGTTAATTCATTTAGACCAATCAGTCAGACAGTCTCTGTCTTGGTAGATATCCCCCATTCCAGTATCTCAAGGGATGGGTTTGCTATGTCCGTCATCGAAAATAATTACTACGGACACCAGATTTTCAGGTCTCAGGAGACGAGGCTATCAATTAAATGTTTTGGAGCTTTGTGTGATTTTCATAGCATTTCAGGCTTGCTCTCTTTTCAAATCAGTTCCTTTCATTCACTTTCATTCTGAGAACATCAAGACAGTATCCTGTTTAAATCCTCAGGGTGGTACCTGTAGCTCTCTGGTGATGAAAGAGGTGTCTTGTATACTGAGTTGGGCAGAAGTTCATCAGTGCTACATCTCAGCAATTCACATTCCTGGGTCAACAACTTGGAAGTGGATTATCTAAGTTTTCTGACTTTACATTCATGGGAATGGTCCCTCAATCAGAAGATTTATGACCAGTTGGTGCATGCTGGGGTCTTTCAGAGATAAATCTAATTACGCCCCGTCTGAACTACAAGCTTTCCAGATATGGGTCAAGGTTGAGAGATCCTCAGGCGGAATTCATAGACTAGCATCTACCACAACATCATGATCTACTGTTTCAAGTTTTATCAAACTCTTCAGTCTCTCAGTTTGACTGCTTGGAGATTGAATGCTTAGTTCTTTCTAAAAGAGGTTTTTCTGATTCTGTAATTGAGATCTTGGTTCAGGTTCGTAAGACTGTTACTAGAGCAATTTACCACAATGCAATGCTCCATAACTTATCCGCCTGCTCTGAGGCCGCGGACAGAAATCGACCTGATCGAATAAGGCCGCAAATCTGCAGGGGGCGGCATTGCACCAGCAATTCACAAGAACTTCTGGTGCAATGATAAATGCTGACAGCGTATGCTGTCAGCATTTATTAATGTGCAGCAGACATGATACCCTACATCGTTTTATGTCCGCTAGCACTATGATAAATATACAACAAAGTGTGGGGAAATTTGAATATTCAGTTGTTATCTTGGAAGGTTTTGTTTTTCTTACCTATTTGCTCAGCTAGGAGAGTATCTGATTTGCCAGCTCTCTCATTTAATCCACCGTATTTGCTTTTCATCAGTACAAAGCAGTTTTAGAAGCCTTGTCCAGTTTTCATCCCAAGGTAGTTTCTTCAGAGAAATTGTGGTATCCTTCTTATGTCCTAATCCAAAATCATCAAAATGAAAGATTATTACATAATCTGGATGTGCATTAAAAATTCTATTTCCAGGCTTCTAAGGACATCTGTCAGTCCAGAAGCTTGTTTGTTTTATTTTCAGGTAAGCGTAAGGGTCAAAAGGCTTAAGCTTTATGGTTAAAAAGTTTGTTTCACAGGGCTTACTTGGAGGCAGGACTATCACTGCCTTTAAGAATTACAACTCATTCTATTTCTACTTCTTGGGCTTTTAAGAATGAAGCTTCAGTAGAACAAATTTGCAAGGTTGCAATTTGGGCATCTTTCACTAAATTTGATAATTTTGATGTGTTTACCTCAGCTGAAGCAGCTTTTGGGAGGGAGGTCCTTCAGGTTGTGGTCCCTGGTAAATAGATGCCTGCATTTCCTTTTCTTTTTGTCCTACCCATTTTTTCTTGTGGACTCCACAGCTTGGCTAATAGTTCCCAAGCTGTAAGGACTTATGCATTCTCACCACTTAAAGAAAGAATATTCTTACCTGAAAAAATTCCTTTCTTTCTTGGTGGTGTGAGTTCATGAACCCACCCATATTTTTCCTAGTTGGTGTCAGTTCTAGTGTGCGCCTCTTTACCCTACTATCCTTCTTTCTTCTTCCTCCTATTCTTGGCTAATTGCTATATGTAATACTGTGAAGTTCAAGGAAGTAGTAGGAATATATTAATGATCTGGTGTAGGGTGTCTTTGCCTCCTCTTGGTGGCCAGGTGATGAATTCTCAACAGTAAGGAATTGTGGACTTTCACCACCAAGAAAGAAAGGTATTTATCAGGTAATAATAAATTATGTTTTTTTTATTTTGAAGAATTGTGGTGTGGAGAAGGTTTACATTTTAGGGGACTGGATAAGGTTAGCTGGGGTCAAGATAAGGGTTTATTGCAGTTTGGGGGCTGTACATAGTTAAAGTTACTAGAGGTTTTGTGGCTTGGCTATGCATAGATAGAATTTATTTAGGCGGTTGTTAGGCCATGATAAGGGATACAGGGCTATAAGACGTTTCTATATGGCATTGGTGAACAGTGTTATAATGGCTGGGGTCCTAACCTGGCTAGTTGTAGCCCACATAGCTTGCTCTTGTTACAGATGTGCAGGTCTGTTGTAATGTGGATAGAAAAACTGGTAGTGTCTCCTTTTTTATCAACCCTTTAGCAGCTGTTGTGTTGTTTGATAAGTTGTTCCATCTTTATGATACTCCACCACCCAACTGATGCATTATAGTAACACAGTATTGTACCTTAGTAGATCTTATAACTAAATTCACTATGTTAGATTATTGCTTGAAAATATTTATTAAATGTTTTGGTAGATACTACACGTTTTAATGTAAATCTTATACATAATAATACAATAATATAATTTTGTGTTGTGTTTAATGCACAAACAGATAGATTACAAGTTTTGAGCGCTATAGGGAAATTAACGAACGCAACAAAAGTGGTGTTATTTAATCCCCTATAGCGCTGCCATTACAAGTTTTAAAAAAAACAGGCTTGTGCGGGTGATATGGCTGCGTTGAGCTCCATACCTCACCAAAAATAAGTGCTGTGTTTGACGTGCTCGTGCAAGCTTTGCCCATAGATATCAATGGGGAGAGCGGATCAGAAAAAAACACCTTCGATCGTGGAATGAAAAGCTCCATAACACAGCCCCATTGATGTCTATGGGAAAAAGAGAATATGGTTTAAACCTAACACCCTAACATAAACCCTACGTCTAAACACCACTAATCTGCTGCCCCCGACATCGCCGACGCCTTGCCTACAGTTATTAACCCCTAATCTGCCGCTCCCGATATCGCCGCCACCTAAATAAAGGTATTAACCCCTAATCTGCCGCTCCCGATATTGCCGCCACTATACTAAAGTTATTAACCCCTATTCTGCCGCACCCCAACATTGCAGCAACTAAATAAAGCTATTAACCCCTAAACCTCTGGCCTCCCACATAACTACCACTAAATAAACCTATTAACCCCTAAACGGCCAGCCCCCACATCGCAACAACCTAAATTAAACTATTAACCCCTAAACCTAACCCTAACACCCTTACCCTTAGTTACAATTATTAACTAAATAATACCTATTTAAAACTAAATACATAAATACCTGTAAAATAAAACCTAAGCTAGCTACAATATAACTAATAGTTATATTGGGGCTAGCTTTGGTTTTATTTTTATTTAACAGGTAAGTTTGTATTTATTTTAACTAGGTAGACTAGTTAGTAAATAGATATTAACTCTTTACTAACCACCTAGTTAAAATAAATACAAACTTACCTGTGAAATAAAACCTAACCTGCCTTACACTAAAACCTAACATTACAAAAAATAAAAAAACCTACCATTGCAAAAAATAAAAAACCTACCATTACAAAAAAATAAAAAAAAACCTACCATTCCAAAAAAAACAAAATTATCCAAAAAAAATAAAATTATTCCTATTCTAATACCCTTTTAAAAAAAAAACACCCCAAAATAAAATAAAAAGCCTAATCTAAAATAAACTACCAAGGGCCCTTAAAAGGGCCTTTTGTAGGGCATTGCCCTAAGTTAAACAGCTCTTTTGCTAAAAAAATAAAACACCCGCAAACATTATACAAACCCCCATACCCCAAACTACCAAGGGCCCTTAAAAGGGCCTTTTGTAGGGCATTGCCCTAAGTTAAACAGCTCTTTTGCTAAAAAAAACACCCCCTAAAAAAATACATTATTATTATTATTATCATTTATTTGTATAGCGCCGCCAAATTCCACAAAATAACAAACAAATTATCAAAAATAACAAAAAAAAATCCTATTCTAATACCCATTAAAAAAAAAACACCCCAAAATAAAAAACCTAATCTAGAATAATCTACCAATGGTCCTTAAAAGGGCCTTTTGTAGGGCATTACCCTAAAGATATCAGCTCTTTTTGTGACAAAAAAACCTAAGCTACCCATTGCCCTGAAAAGGGCATTTGTATGGGCATTGCCCTCAAAAGGGCATTTAGCTTTTTTACTGCCCAAACCCTAATCTAAAAATAAAACCCACCCAAAAAGCCCTTAAAGAAATCTAACACTAATCCCAAGACGATCCGATTACAGTTTTTGAAGTCCCGCTTGAACGATATTCATCCCGGCGGAGAAGTCCTCATCTAGATGGCAAAAAGTCTTCATCCAGGCGGCCTCTTCAATCTTCATCCCGGCGAAAAAGTACCCATCCAAGCGGCGAGAAGTCTTGAAATCAGCCAATAGGATTTAAGCAGCTCTCATTCTATTGGCTGATTCGAATCAGCCAATAGAATGAGAGCTGCTTAAATCCTATTGGCAGATTTGAACAGCCAAAAGGATTTAAGCAGCTCTAATTCCTATTGGCTGATTAAAATTTTTCATCCAATAGGAATGCAAGTGACACCATCTTGAATCACGTACCTTGCATTAAAGATCCAGTGTACGGCGGCGACCATATGAAAAGGATGTTCTGCGCTGGATGTCTTCAGGATGGACCCACTCCACACACCAGCGGGATCAAGATAGAAGATGCCGCCTGGATGAAGATTGAAGAGGCTGCCTGGATGAGGATTTCTCCGCCAGGATGAAGATCGTTCAAGTGGGACTTCAAGGACTGTAAGTGGATCGTCAGGGGTTAGTGTTAGGTTTATTTAAGGTTTTTTTGGGTGGGTTTTATTTTTAGATTAGGGTCTGGGCAGTAAAAGAACTAAATGCCCTTTTAAGGGCAATGCCCATACAAATGTTCTTTTCAGGGCAATGGGGAGCTTAGGTTATTTTAGATTTTTTATTTGGGGGGGTTGTTTAGGTGGGGCCTTTTAAGGGCTATTGGTAGTTTATTGTAGGCTAGGGTTTTTTTTATTTTAGGGGGGCTTTTTTATTTTGATAGGGCTATTAGATTAGGTGTAATTCTTTTTTATTTTTGATAATGTGTTGTTTTTTTCGTAATTTAGTGCTTTTTATTTTTTGTAAGTTAGCGTTAATTTTTTTTGTAATTTAGTAATTTTTAATAAGGTTAAATAGTATATTTAAATAATTTGAGAAGGGATAGGGTTTTTTAATATGTAATTTAGTTAATTTAATTGGTTGTTTAATTTAATTGTAGTATAATAGTTAGGGTAGCTTAATTAATAATTTAATATAGTTTATTTTAATTCTACAGGTAAGTTTAAATTTATTTTAAGATAGGGATGTTTTAATTTTTTTAATTTTAATTTAAAGTTAGCGGGTTGTTAGGTTTAGGGGTTAATAGCTTAATTTAGTTTATGGCGATGTGGGGCGCTGGCGGTTTAGGGGTTAATAGGTTTAGTTAGTGGTAGTGATGTGGGAGGCCAGAGGTTTAGGGGTTAATACGTTTATTTAGTGGAGGCGGGGTCCGGGAGTGGCAGGATAGAGGTTAATAACTTTATTTAGGTTGCGGCGATGTCGGGGAACGGCGGAATAGGGGTTAATAACATTATGTAGGTGGCGGCGATGTCGGGGGTGGCAGATTAGTGGTGTTTAGACTCAGGGCTTATGTTAGGGTGTTAGGTGTAAACGTTACTTGTTTTCAACCATATAAATCAATAGGATATCTGGCAGCATCGAACATAAGCTTTCGCTGCTTTCAGACTCCCATTGATTTCTATGGCATTCACGGCCTCCAGGGTGGCGGATTGAAAACCAGGTATGCTGGGCCAGAATAGCCGCGAGCGTACCTGTTAGAAATTTGATAACTGGCAAAAAGTGTCAGATAGAGCCGAATGTGTATTCGGAACATGTATAATGAAGTAAGCATTGATCTGCATCGGATTGAGACCGGTGGATCGTATGTTACGTCACAAATTTCAACTTTTGGCGGTCTGTAGGCTTTGATAACTTGGTCGGATCAATCTCACAACAATTACGCTGTAATATTTGCGGTTGACGGCTTGATACATATTCCCCAATTTGTTTATATAACTTGCCAGTGGAAATTTCAGAAGTGATTATTGTTTACCATGGGAACCATTAGCCAAGCATTAATACAGAGAAACGAGACAGATTCATATATTACATATAATGTGTTGGCTTATGTTATAAAAGTACAAACAACTCTTCCATAATAGTAATTTCCCACCAAGCTTTGTGTGTATTCTAAATAACCTTTTGCTACTTAAACAAGCATCTGCCGGGCTATTAACAAGCCATGCTTGTTCCTGTATCATCCATCTAATCATCCTCTATGGGGGCTACCAGAAATGGACCCCAAAGAGATATATCTGCATAATCCTGATGAGATCCATATAGTCAATATATATATATATATATATATATATATATATATATATATATATATATATATATATAGTAGAAATCCTTAATTTATAGAAAGCTGCCTGGTATTTCAGAATGGGTCATCTTTCTAGATGGGATCAGACTGATGTACTACAAGAGAGTTATCCTCTGTGAAATACAAAAAGGGTCTCACATTGGCTGGATCCATAGCTGGTATCATCCTATAGGTGCAGCTATTAAGCACTTTTGTTTCCAAGTTTTTCATTTATGCATATAGTGTATGTTTTGCCACAAATAATTGTAAATGCTGGCAAGCCCTATTATTTTTGTCCAAAAATACATGTATCCAATAAATATATTAAAAACATTAGCTTTGTTTTATCAGGTTCGGAGCAGAGCAACCAGTATACATCAATATAATTAGAGATCCAGTCAACCGATTTCTTTCCAATTACTTTTTCCGAAGATTTGGTGACTGGAGAGGGGAACAGAATCACATGATCCGTACTCCCGGCATGAAAGAAGAGGAAAGATACCTGGTAAGTGCATTTTATCCTTATTCTGCTTAGCAGGTTAAATCCTACTGGACAAAATATTGATTCTGCTGTTTGGAAATAGCATTATTTGGATGGGTCCACCATAAAAATAGTTACTGTGTGAGAACACAGTGCATGTAACAAGCGAAGGAACACAGTAACTAGCATCATTAACAGGCAGTCATGAATGTGAACAAAGACTTTTTTTTTTTTTTTATTCTTTTTATTGAGAGTATCACACATGAAAAAAAACTCATAGTTACAGCAGATAGCAAAGGAACATCAGAATCAAGCACCAACACAGTTGAGCACATTGTCATATATTAATCTTGCAACATAACCTTAGTTCCGATGTTTGTAACATATTTGTGTCATGAACTTATCCCAAATGTGTTTACCTCTCACAGATTTTATATTTTATAATACTCCCCACTCCCACCCCTCTGCTCCCCCCAACTTTTACCCAAACTGTCAAAACTCCCTCCCACACCCTGTAATCCCAAACTTATAGGACCTCATGAGCTAGCTTTTTAAGATGTCACTTAGTGAGCAGCGTGAAGAGGGGGAGAAAAAAAAAAAAAAGAGAGGGAAAGGAGGGGAAAGGAAGGGTTATAATTGTCTCTCCCATCTCCCTCTCCTTCTGTAGTCTTTAGGAGTTCCTTGGATAAAGTATGTGTGCCCACTCGCCCCTCAAGGAGTTCTCCAAGAATATCTCAGAGTGCTGAAATGGTAGTAAAATCTGTCTTTGAATTTGGAGTTCAAAAGTCAAAATCAGTCTGCGCCATTTCCTTAAAAACAAGTTAAGCCTATTACCGACATCTACCCTGGTGTCTACCTGTTCTATAAATAAGTGAGTTTTCAGGATGTTACGAAAGTAAGCTATAGTAGGTCTTGTCCTCTTGGTCCAATGATTTAGGATACACTTTCGTGCAAGTAGGATAGTCATGGTCAGTTCTATGTCACAGTGTTTATATTGGGCATCCCAGTTTAGAAACAAGATATCTGTGGAATTGAGGGAGATTGGGATCTTCAATTTCTTGTTGATCCAGTATTGCAATTGATGCCAGAATTGTCGAATCACTGGGCAATCCCATATGCAGTGTAACAGACCCGGGGCCTCCGCCGCGCATTTAGAACATTTATTAGGGCAGTTAGGTACCCACTTGACCAGTCTTTTAGGGGTCAGGTAAGCTCTATGTAAAAATTTAGTTTGGGTTTCTCTGAGATTCACCGAGAGAGTCGCCTTTCTATCTTTCTCTAATGCGTTCCGGGTCTCCTCCACTGTAATCCCCGGGACTCCCTCCCTCTCCCATCCCATCACAGCAGACGACTGTATTTTCGTCAGTCTATCCTGCAGAAATGTTTGATAGATCTCTGATAGAGAGAATCTGCCCATTTTAAAAAGGGACTGAGTAAGTCGAAAAGGGGAAGTCCGGATTATCCCTAATCAGTGTGTTCAAATAATGACGCGTCTGCAAGTAGGCATAAAAGTGAGCATTCGGAAGATTAAACTCCCTTTGCAGCATAGAAAAGGATTTTACCGAGCGGGTCAGGGGCTCCAGCAAGGATCCCACCGACTTCAGACCCAGTTTCTCCCAATAGTCAAAGGGTTTCATATCCAACCCCGCTGGGAAGTCCGGATTGTTGTGCAGGGGAAGATAGACAGAGCTGTGGTAGCTTTTTTTTAAGAATTTATGTGCCTGGTGCCAAGCTCTTAATGGGTCACGGTATAGCAAGTTCATGCCCACCAATTTAGCCGCTCCAGATTTCGCCATGTGTGGCAAATATGCCAGGGAGATACACCCAAGGGCTGCACGTTCCAAGTTAGGCCTGTAAAAGTGTTGTGTATCCACCTGCCAGTCTAGAACCAAACGGATCAGTGCTGCCCAGTTGTAAAGTTTAAAGTCCGGCAGGGAGAGACCCCCCTTTAGGTATGGCATAGATAATTTATCTGTCGATATTCAGGGTTTACCCCCCTCCAGACAAAAAGTCGTGTTGCCGCATTCAATAATTTCACATCTGACTTCGTCAGTAATAGAGGCAGCATAAGTAGCGGGTATATGAGGCGGGGAAGAACCACCATCTTCACTAGGCTGATCCTACCCACTAGCGACAAGGGAAGAGATTTCCAGCTTCTCATTAAACTACAGAGCTTGGCACACAGGGGGGTTAGATTCACAGAGTATATCTTATTGGGATTGACAGGGATATGAATTCCAAGATAAGTTAGACTCTGGGAGGCCGGTACAAACGGATAGTCATGCACACTGCCTTTTTTTTTATTTAACCACAGGATCTCTGATTTTTGCATATTGACTTTGTACCCTGAGAAGGAGCCAAAGTCGCTCAGGGTTTGCAAAATTGAGGGGATATGCAGCTTCGGATCCTGCACGAACAACATCATATCGTCCACATATAATGCCAGCTGTTGGGGGGGCCCTCCCATGTCGATACCTGGGAAGATTCGGCGCAGCTTTATTGCCAGTGGCTCTAGGGCCATATTGAATAGGAGCGGCGACAGGGGACAGCCTTGTCTAGTGCCTCGCCAAAAAGTCACATTGGGGGAGAACGTGTTGTTTACACATATGTTCGCAACGGGAGAGGAGTATAGGTTTTTGAGGAAAGCCGTGAAGGGGCCTGAGATATTGAACTTGGTCATAGTGTGAAACAGGTGACTCCATTCCACCCTATCAAAGGCCTTCTCTGCGTCCAGGGACAGCAGGAAGGCCTACGGAAGCAGTTTGTGCACTCCATTGTGATTTCCATCCCAGAAATACCGAAGCAAGTGTAGCACTCGTCGGATATTAACTACTGATGATCTCGCATGCATAAAGCCGGTTTGATCTTCATGGATCACCTCTGGCAGGATGAATTTGAGGCGCTCTGCAAGTAGTTTCGTAAGAATCTTATAGTCTGCATTAAGCAGCGATATCGGTCTATACGACTCAGGGAGAAGAGTGTCTTTTCCCGCTTTAGGGATAAGGGTAATATAAGCCGCAGAAAACGAACTGGATGGAGTGTCGGCCGCCGAGAAGTATGTCGTGAACAGGTCTGTCAGCACTGGGACTACCTGTGGTTTCAGCATGCGATAGAACTCGATGGGTAATCCATCAGGGCCAGCCGCTTTGCCCAATGCTAGTGATGCTATCGTTTTACCTACTTCCTCCCTAGAGATAGGCGCATTCAGCTTGTCCAACTGATCATCTGTGATCCATGGTAAGTGAATTGAGCTCCAGAAGTCTCTCAGGACCTCTTCAGAACAGTTTTGGTCACTGGTGTACAGCCGGGAGTAGTAGGAGGCAAATGCCTCTGCTATTCTCTTGGGTTCCCTGACCACTTTGTCACCGTCTCTGAGGGCAGGTATAAAGCGTTTTGAGGTTTTTAAATTGACCAAGGAGGCCAACAACCTACCCGACCTGTCACCGTACCTGTAGTATTTACCTCTGGTCCTTAAAAGGGTTTGAGATGCCTGATAAGCCAGGAGTGCTTCATACTCATTTTTGACAGCAATGTATTTCTGGTGATGCGACCTCGTAGGTCCATTAAGATAGGTTGAGTATGCGGCAGCTAAGCCGGTTCTAAGTGCTTCCAGTCGCTCTGCATGAACTTTTCTTTTGCGGGAGAGAAAAGCCAAAATGTCCCCTGCTAGCACCACCTTCGCAGTTTGCCAGAAAAGTTTGGGCGTTGCCAGGTGTTGCGCATTATTCGAGTGGAAATCATCTCAACACTTGACAATGTACTGCTGGAATTCCTGAGATGTGATTAAGTATTGTGGGAACCTAAGAGTTCGCCTCTCATTTGGTGGATCTACCGCATCAAGGAAGAGCCCCACAGGGGCGTGATCAGACACCATCACCTCACCTATCTTGGCGTCTAAGATCCGCGGGATCAAAGAGTTAGAGGTCAGAAACATGTCAATGCGGGACATTGTGGGCAAAGCCCGGGAGACACATGTATAGTCTCTTCCGTCCGGATAGAGTTTACGCCAGATGTCAACAACATCCAGAGAAGAAGTTAGAGCTTGAAAAATTTCAAATTCAAATTTACCATCCGATTTAACTTGCGTTCCAGGGGCAGCCCTAGAGGCGTCCCTGAGCCTGTCACACCGCGGGTTGGGAGCCAGGTTAAAATCCCCTCCGATGATAAGGGCAGAGCCCAGAAAAGGAGTCAGGACTCCAATCAGATTTTCCCAGAACATCCTATCCCTCTGGTTGGGGGCATAAACATTACATAGAACATATTTTTTATTGGCTATTGTGGTTTGTACAATAAGGTACTGGCCCTCTGTGTCTTTAGTCACTACCGTGTCTGTGAGCTCTAGTTTCTTCCCAAATAAAATTGCTACACCTCGGCTGGCACTCTTATATGAAGCAAACTCAGCTTTACCCACCCAGTCTCTCTCTAGTTTAGCGTGCTCAATGTCAGTCAGGTGCGTCTCTTGTAAGAACGCGACATCAGCTCTTTTTTTCCTCAATTGAGTAAGTATGGTCTTTCTCTTTATAGGGGAGTGAATACCTCCCACATTCCAGGAGTATATATTAAATTATAGCATTGCGTAAGATACCTCGTGAGAGAGACAAAAAAAAAAAAAAAAGGGGGGGGGAAGAAGGGGATAGGGGATCTTCACGCTGTCACATACCTCTTGATAGTTTTCAGTTCTCCAGTGTAATACAGGGTCTTGTAAGCTACAAAAGGACAACAAGATACAGAATGTCAACCAAACATCAACACAGCTTATATCGGTGAGCAGCTTATTACAACCTAATTTGCTGAACAAACATTCTACACAAGGTCCTAAGAGCCCCCTGCTGCAGGGCCAGGGGAAGGCTATTCCAGCCCCTTGGTAGCAGTTGTAAATGCAATATAGAAAGATCAGTGAGTAGACCATTGTTTGTTAACAGACAATATTCAGCGATCTCAAGAGACATAAATATAAGCAGGATAAGCATCAACAGATTAAATCTTGCATAAGAGAGTAAGCCCGTGTTGTTGGGCACTGGTCTCGGTATCATTACTATAAGCAATTTCAGGAACTCAAACATTAAACTTATAAACAATCTAAACTTATACAATATCAACCTGGGTGTCCAGAGATTGGGCAGCCACCTTCTAGTTTCGGCTACTGCAGCCATTTAACGCATTATAATGGAGAAAATGTAAGCATTGCGAATGTGTCAAAGTTTTCAACCCTCCCCACCCCTTGCTCTCCCTGGGCTCATTCCTCCACGTTCTACTTCTAGGAAAGCTTGCGCTGTTTCTGGCGAGTCAAAAAATTTGGGTCCCCTCGGGGTCGAGATTTTCAATTTGGCCGGGTACAGCAAGTAAGCCTGTCTACCCTCACGGTGTAATCTAGAGCATAGCGCGGAAAATTCCCTTCGCCTTTTCATCAAGTCTACAGAATAGTCATGAAATAGCAGGAGCCTGGAGTTATCATAGGTTAGGTCCTCAACTCTTCTATATGCCCTCAAAACGGTGAGTTTAGTTTGGAAATGGAGGAACTTTATCATTACTGGGCGAGCCTGAGCATCGCGATCCATGGCGGGTCTTTCTGGGCCTACTCTATGTGTCCGCTCAACACTCCCCACCAACCTTTCAGATGGGATATCTAGCAGTGTCGGGAGAACAGTTTCTACAAGTTTTAAAATTTCTGTTGGTTTAATCGATTCAGGGAGCCCCAGTAGGCGAACATTATTGCGCCTCGAGCGATTCTCGAGGTCATCAATTTTTTGCTGCAAAGCCAGAGAATGTTTTTCTAGGGCCTCTAATTTACTAGTGGTAGCAACCTGCGTGTCCTCGAGATCAGAGATCCTGGTCTCTGCTTCAGTTACTCTAGTGGAGAATTGTTTCACCTCCTCCTCCAGGGTATCTACTCCCTTTTGGAGGTTCTCTATTTTGGGCAAAAACAGGGTGGAAATCTGCTTGACTATAGGGTGTGGATCAAGTAAAGTGTGGTCTTGCTGAACCTCATAACAAGGTCCTTGGGCTACAGCTTCTGATCCCTGTCTGGCTCTGCGCTCTGCATTCTTATTGCGGTTTGCCATTGGGTCTGGTATAAGATATTTCTCCATGCACACACACAGCTATCTTTTAAGGTACACCATACATCAGACTTCTTGCCAAAAGAGTAATGGATTTGTGAAAGTCACAACAAATGTACCTATATGACCACAAATACAAGGACTAGCAAAACACAATTCCTATTAAATCAACAATTTAAAAAGTACAGTGAACCTGTAGGAAATAAAGGGAAGGTTAGATATATCAACACCATCAAAAGCACTTGTAATAAAAGGTCCTCTTTTTAAACATATTAAAAATATTTTTTTGCATAAAAATGTGTGTTGCACTATTTTGTCTAACCTTTTTGTATTGGCCATGAACATGGTTATAAAATATTTGTGAAAATACTTTTTTATCAATTAAATTATCTCTGCAATATATTATTCTGTTAATGTATGAAATTGGTACCACATGTACCTAATCTGTACAGGCCGATTGGTACCCTAAATTCAGGTTATGACTCAATTGTTTTGTATGAATGTCAAGACTTTGCAAGATGTTATTTTAGCCTATTCAATAAGCACACTCCTTGTGTAATATTTCAGAGGCAAGAGATCCATTGGTACAGGAACAACAATTTTTTGAGCTAAATAATTTGTATTATAGATTTTCCTTGTTTAGTCTGCATTTGTGATCATAAATCTCCATCTTTACAAACTTTGGTTAACGAAGAAAAGATAATGAGTAATTGGACATATGCAGTGAAATACTTTTTTTTTTTTACGGAATTATTTTTCTTGCTTACACCTGTCTGCAGCAAAATGAAATGTAATGTGTTTACTTGAGCAAATGGTAATCTATTTCTTATAACAAACAAATTTGAAGTGTGCATACTAGTTACCAGGCATTGCAGCTATAGTCCCCTTTGAACTCCACTCACTTTTAAGAGCCATAGTAGAGTTGTCCTTTCTGATGGAGTTCCCACTTCTAGGTGTCTAAAAACAATATTCTTAGTTCATATATGGATCCCAAGGGCCAGGGATGGTGCACGGATTTTTGGCTACACTTGCGGATGCCCATTTTGACGCCCCCCCCCCCCCCGCCCCCACTCCATTATGACTTCTTAGCAACATTTTCTAGTGATGTGTTAAGCAGCTATAGATAACTATTTCCTATATAATGTCTGTTATAACATCAAATTCTTGACTGATAATTTGATTTATTATAATTGTAATGACTATAATAGTTAATTTATGCATTACATAATGTATCAAAGTAGCGGCTCGGCACAACATAGTAAATCAATGGTGGCTCTGCATAATCAATCAAATAATGGTGACAATATATAAAACACACAGACCTGGAGGCGGAATGATCTCTTTTCTTTTTCACAATTATACCTAGACTGATACTAGCATGTCTAACAGTAAAATGTATCAAGCAACCGGCAAACTAGTTCTCAGGCTGAGAATACATAAACATAACATTACAGATTTTTTTTTGTACCAAAAATAAAAAACCCACAGTTATTCCTATTCTAAAATTAAAGCCCATACACTAACACTAATATAAACTATGGCAGTAGCCCTTAGAAGAGCATTTTTAAAAATTGATTTATGCCTTTTTTACCAAAAAAAAATAAAAAAATACAACCCCATTCTACAATACAAGTAACCCCCCCACACCCACAAAAAAAGCTTTTCTTAAAAAAACCTACCTGAACTGGGCATTTGGTTGGGCATTGCCCTCGGTAGGGCATTTGGTAGGGCAGAGCCCTAAAGCTCTTTTTCTGCCCAAAAACAAAAGCAAAAAACCTATTAAAAAAAAACAACTTACCACTAAACCCCAAAAGATGGTACTCACCAAACTTGAATTCGGCTGCTACGTGATCGCCAACTCTTCTATCCCTGTAGCCTTCTATCTGCATCCTGACGGCAGTGGTCTTCTATCTTCATCCCAGGGGTGGTGGTCTTCTATCTTCATCCATCTTTTTTTCTTCTTATCTTCTGTCCAATGTCCTCTTCATGTGGTGATCTGCTGCACACTGAATTTTAAATGTGAGGTACCCACTTATTTTATTAAGTGGGGCTTTAGTTTTAGAATAGACATAACTGTGGGTTTGTAATTTTTAGTAATTTTTTTCTGTAATGGTATTTTTTTTTTTTCCTGTAATGGTAGTTTTTATTTTTAATGTAATGTTAGTTTTTTTGTGGTAACTTAGAGGGTGTTAAAGGGGCTAGCTAGTTAGGGGGTTTTGGGTTTAATGGGTACTTTGCTATGGCGTTGTGGCAGGTTAGGAGTTAATAGTGTAGAGGCGTACTTTGCAATGTAGGAGGTGTAGCAGGTTAGGGGTTAACAGTGTAGCATGACTTTGCCGTGTGGGGGTTCAGGGGTTAATAGTGTAGAGGGGTACTTTGCAAGAAATATGTACCAGGCGTTGGACCCAAATCAAGAACATCTGCTTGGCATGTAAATAAGTCCATTGGGTAGCTTTACTGGACCTTCAATACTTTGTGATCTTGTGAAAGACGATTTGCATATGCGCACAAAACATCTTTTTTTAGAACAGGAAACAGCAACAAAAATATTAATATTTATATATAATAAGGCCACTCTCCGCTATACACTTAACTTACTGTCCAAACTCTGTAGAATTTTTAATGGCTTTTGCAATTTGATGTGGTTGTATTATTAGATGCATACTTGGGCCTAGATTTAGAGTTCGGCGGTAGCCGTCAAAACCAGCGTTAGAGGCTCCTAACGCTGGTTTTGGGCGCCCGCTGGTATTTGGAGTCAGTGATTAAAGGGTCTAACGCTCACTTTTCAGCCGCGACTTTTCCATACCGCAGATCCCCCTACGCCATTTGCGTAGCCTATCTTTTCAATGGGATCTTTCTAACGCTGGTATTTAGAGTCGTTTCTGCAGTGAGCGTTAGAGCTCTAACGACAAGATTCCAGCCGCCTGAAAATAGCAGGAGTTAAGAGCTTTCTGGCTAACGCCGGTTTATAAAGCTCTTAACTACTGTACCCTAAAGTACACTAACACCCATAAACTACCTATGTACCCCTAAACCGAGCTCCCCCCACACCGCCGCCACTCGATTAAAATTTTTAACCCCTAATCTGCCGACCGCCACCTACGTTATACTTATGTACCCCTAATCTGCTGCCCCTAACCCCGCCGACCCCTGTATTATATTTATTCACCCCTAACCTGCCCCCCACAACGTCGCCGCCAGCTACTTACAATAATTAACCCCTAATCTTCCGACCGCAAATCGCCGCCACCTACGTTATCCCTATGTACCCCTAATCTGCTGCCCCTAACACCGCCGACCCCTATATTATATTTATTAACCCCTAATCTGCCCCCCTCAACGTCGCCGACACCTGCCTACACTTATTAACCCCTAATCTGCCGAGCGGACCTGAGCGCTACTATAATAAAGTTATTAACCCCTAATCCGCCTCACTAACCCGATCATAAATAGTATTAACCCCTAATCTGCCCTCCCTAACATCGCCGACACCTACCTTCAATTATTAACCCCTAAACTTCCGATCGGAGCTCACCGCTATTCTAATAAATGGATTAACCCCTAAAGCTAAGTCTAACCCTAACACTAACACCCCCCTAAGTTAAATATAATTTTTATCTAATGAAATTAATTAACTCTTATTAAATAAATTATTCCTATTTAAAGCTAAATACTTACCTGTAAAATAAATCCTAATATAGCTACAATATAAATTATAATTATATTATAGCTATTTTAGGATTAATATTTATTTTACAGGCAACTTTGTAATTATTTTAACCAGGTACAATAGCTATTAAATAGTTATTAACTATTTAATAGTTACCTAGTTAAAATAATAACAAATTTACCTGTAAAATAAATCCTAACCTAAGTTATAATTAAACCTAACACTACCCTATCAATAAAATAATTAAATAAACTACCTACAATTACCTACAATTAACCTAACACTACACTATCAATAAATTAATTAAACACAATTGCTACAAATAAATACAATTAATTAAACTAGCTAAAGTACAAAAAATAAAAAAGAACTAAGTTACAGAAAATAAAAAAATATTTACAAACATAAGAAAAATATTACAACAATTTTAAACTAATTACACCTACTCTAAGCCCCCTAATAAAATAACAAAGCCCCCCAAAATAAAAAATTCCCTACCCTATTCTAAATTAAAAAAGTTACAAGCTCTTTTACCTTACCAGCCCTGAACAGGGCCCTTTGCGGGGCATGCCCCAAGAATTTCAGCTCTTTTGCCTGTAAAAGAATAAATACAATACCCCCCCCCCAACATTACAACCCACCACCCACATACCCCTAATCTAACCCAAACCCCCCTTAAATAAACCTAACACTAAGCCCCTGAAGATCTTCCTACCTTGTCTTCACCATCCAGGTATCACCGATCCGTCCTGGCTCCAAGATCTTCATCCAACCCAAGCGGGGGTTGGCGATCCATAATCCGGTCCAGAAGAGGCTCCAAAGTCTTCCTCCTATCCGGCAAGAAGAGGACATCCGGACCGGCAAACATCTTCTCCAAGCGGCATCTTCGATCTTCTTCCATCCGGTGCGGAGCGGGTCCATCTTGAAGCAGGCGACGCGGATCCATCCTCTTCTTCCGATGTCTCCCGACTAATGACGGTTCCTTTAAGGGACGTCATCCAAGATGGCGTCCCTCGAATTCCGATTGGCTGATAGGATTCTATCAGCCAATCGGAATTAAGGTAGGAATTTTCTGATTGGCTGATGGAATCAGCCAATCAGAATCAAGTTCAATCCGATTGGCTGATCCAATCAGCCAATCAGATTGAGCTCGCATTCTATTGGCTGTTCCGAATCCTATCAGCCAATCGGAATTCGAGGGACGCCATCTTGGATGACGTCCCTTAAAGGAACCGTCATTAGTCGGGAGACATCGGAAGAAGAGGATGGATCCGCGTCGCCTGCTTCAAGATGGACCCGCTCCGCACCGGATGGAAGAAGATCGAAGATGCCGCTTGGAGAAGATGTTTGCCGGTCCGGATGTCCTCTTCTTGCCGGATAGGAGGAAGACTTTGGAGCCTCTTCTGGACCGGATTATGGATCGCCAACCCCCGCTTGGGTTGGATGAAGATCTTGGAGCCAGGACGGATCGGTGATACCTGGATGGTGAAGACAAGGTAGGAAGATCTTCAGGGGCTTAGTGTTAGGTTTATTTAAGGGGGGTTTGGGTTAGATTAGGGGTATGTGGGTGGTGGGTTGTAATGTTGGGGGGGGGGGTATTGTATTTATTCTTTTACAGGCAAAAGAGCTGAAATTCTTGGGGCATGCCCCGCAAAGGGCCCTGTTCAGGGCTGGTAAGGTAAAAGAGCTTGTAACTTTTTTAATTTAGAATAGGGTAGGGAATTTTTTATTTTGGGGGGCTTTGTTATTTTATTAGGGGGCTTAGAGTAGGTGTAATTAGTTTAAAATTGTTGTAATATTTTTCTTATGTTTGTAAATATTTTTTTATTTTCTGTAACTTAGTTCTTTTTTATTTTTTGTACTTTAGCTAGTTTATTTAATTGTATTTATTTGTAGCAATTGTGTTTAATTTATTTATTGATAGTGTAGTGTTAGGTTAATTGTAGGTAATTGTAGGTAGTTTATTTAATTATTTTATTGATAGGGTAGTGTTAGGTTTAATTATAACTTAGGTTAGGATTTATTTTACAGGTAAATTTGTTATTATTTTAACTAGGTAACTATTAAATAGTTAATAACTATTTAATAGCTATTGTACCTGGTTAAAATAATTACAAAGTTGCCTGTAAAATAAATATTAATCCTAAAATAGCTATAATATAATTATAATTTATATTGTAGCTATATTAGGATTTATTTTACAGGTAAGTATTTAGCTTTAAATAGGAATAAGTTATTTAATAAGAGTTAATTAATTTCGTTAGATGTAAATTATATTTAACTTAGGGGGGTGTTAGTGTTAGGGTTAGACTTAGCTTTAGGGGTTAATCCATTTATTAGAATAGCGGTGAGCTCCGATCGGAAGTTTAGGGGTTAATAATTGAAGGTAGGTGTCGGCGATGTTAGGGAGGGCAGATTAGGGGTTAATACTATTTATGATAGGGTTAGTGAGGCGGATTAGGGGTTAATAACTTTATTATAGTAGCGCTCAGGTCCGCTCGGCAGATTAGGGGTTAATAAGTGTAGGTAGGTGTCGGCGACGTTGTGGGGGGCAGATTAGGGGTTAATAAATATAACATAGGGGTCGGCGATGTTAGGGCAGCAGATTAGGGGTACATAGGGATAACGTAGGTGGCGGCGTTTTACGGAGCGGCAGATTAGGGGTTAAAAAAAATATGCAGGGGTCAGCGATAGCGGGGGCGGCAGATTAGGGGTTAATAAGTGTAAGATTAGGGGTGTTTAGACTCGGGGTACATGTTAGGGTGTTAGGTGCAGACGTAGGAAGTGTTTCCCCATAGGAATCAATGGGGATGCGTTAGGAGCTGAACGCTGCTTTTTTGCAGGTGTTAGGTTTTTTTTCAGCTCAAACAGCCCCATTGTTTCCTATGGGAGAATCGTGCACGAGCACGTTTTTGAGGCCGGCCGCGTCCGTAAGCAACTCTGGTATCGAGAGTTGCTTTTGCGGTAAAAATGCTCTACGCTCCTTTTTTGGAGCCTAACGCAGCATTTGTTTTAACTCTCGATACCAGAGTTAAATTTATGGTGCGGCCAGAAAAAAGCCCGCGGAGCGTTAACAGCCCTTTTACCGCCGAACTCCAAATCTAGGCCTTAGTCTGCAACAGTGTTTTTAAATCCCTTTAGCTTAAGATATCCATGTTCCCAGTATCCCTTGTTGTTCTGAAATTAATAAAAGCACTGATTCATTTGAATACACTTGTGATACCCTGGGGAGTCTAATAATATTAGGCAACACATCTGGTGAATTATGAAGTATATAAATACAAATTGTAATAATGTGTGTCACACACATCCATACTCTGCATGTGTGCCAGGTGGAAGGGTGGATGTATGCAGTCTTACAGCCAAGAGGGGCTAGTACTCTAGTAATATTACAGGGCAATCTGTAAATATCTCATTGGCTGAACTGCCCCCAGCACAGAAAATTAAAAAAATGCTGTAGGTGGCTGGGGGAGCCTGTTTTGTTTTATTAATATTAAAAGGCAGCTCTGGGTATTAATTATAGATCAACAATACATTTAAAACCATAAACTGCAGAAAAATAAGCTAAAACAAATTGGCTTACTGTTCCTTTAACCAATTAGGACTCACCTTTATAAACTGACAACTCAATTAACAAATGGGGAGACAGCATCAACCAAAAACTAAGAGAATTGAGTTCCTAATCTGTTGTAATTTATCTGTTATAACTAAACATACAGGGGGATATTTATCAAGCAGTCAACCTGAAATACGCTGGAATTCCGCAGCATAATTGTGGCGAGCTTGATTCGACCAAGTTATCAAACCCTACAGACCGGCAAAAGTTGAAATCTGTGACGTAACATACGATCCGCCGGTCTCAATCCGATACAGATCGATGCTTACGTCATTACACATTCGGCACTATTTGACACTTTTTAAAAGTTATCAAATAGTTAATCCTGGAGGCCGCGGATGCTATAGGAATCAATGGGAGTCTGAAAGCAGCGAAAGCTTATGTTCGATGCTGCCAAAAATCCCATTGATTTCTTTGGTAGAAAACCAGTTATGTTTACACCTGACACCCTAACATAAGCCCCCAAGTCTAAACACCCCTAATCTGCTGCCCCGACATCACCGCCACCTACATAATGTTATTAACCCCTATCCCGCCGCTCCCGGACCCCACTGCAACTAAATAAAAGTATTAACCCCTATCCCGCCATTCCCGGCTGGCGGTTTAGGGGTTAATAGGTTTAGTAAGTGGTAGTGATGTGGGAAGCCAGGGGTTAATACTTTTATTTAGTTGTGGTGGGGTCCGGGAGCGGCGGGATAGGGGTTAATAACTTTATTAAAGTTGCGGTGGGGTCCAGGAGCGGCGGGATAGGGGTTAAACATTTTAGTATAGTGGCGGTGTTTAGGGACAGGGTATAAATAAAGTTGGTAAAAAGCTGAATAACAGCGAGATTGATGACTGCTAGTTAACAACAGTCCCCTGCTTATCGCCCCATACTTGGTGCACGGCTTTTTGCCAGCTTTTTTAATAAATATGGAGATCGTATTCAGGTCCACGGCGGTGATGTTAGGCGATCGTATTGGTGCAGTTGAATGCAAGAAAGTTGACGGTTTGATAGATAGGCCTCACAGGCTGCTTTTGTGTTTAACTGCAAATAGTGAAGTAGTGATGAACAGTATCCATCATAGTTATAATATAAATAATGATAAAGGTAATAGGGTCAACTATTGTTTTCCAGATCTATACTAGAAATTATTGAAAATTACATAATTAACCCTTTCGCTACTGGGAATTTCATTGAAAAACTTGTCCAAAGTACCGGATCATTTTTAGCATTTTTGCTATCACTCCTTTTAAACAGAAATAGAGACTTTGATTTTTTGATTTACCTAAAAAAACTATGTATGTGTGTATGTGTATATATATAATGTGTATGTGTGTGTTTTTTTTTTTAAAGTAGACAACCCAAGTTGCTGATCTGGGCTCATTTTGGTATTATTTAATTTCACTATTTGGCACAATTTCTTTTTTTTTATTTCAATGGTTTTTATTGAAACTAAAATATAACAGAATACATAAACAAATATATAATTTTGCGATGTTTACAGAAAAATATGCAGTTTTTCATACTAATAAATAAATAATTCATACTAATAATAATAAATAAAATGGTAGCTAATGAAAAAAAATAAAAATAGCGGTTGGGATGGGGGGGATAGCTGGGGGAGATAAGCGGGGGGGGGGGGGTAAAATATAGGTCCCAAGGAATAAACTCAATAGGGCATATGTATCAAGCTCCGTATGAAACACCAGTTATGAAGCAGCGGTCACAAAGACCGCTGCTCCATAACCTGTCCGCCTGCTCTGAGCAGACGGACACACATCGCCGGAAATCAACCCAATCGAGTACAATCGGGTTGATTGACACCCCCCTGCTGGCTGCCCATTGGCCGCGAGTCTGCAGGGGGCGGCGTTGCACCAGCAGCTCTTGTGAGCTGCTGGTGCAATGCTGAATACGGCGAGCGTATTGCTTGCCGTATTCAGCGATGTCTGTCGGACCTGATCCGCACTGTTTGATCAGGTCCGACAGACATTGATAACTAGGGGCCAATGTATCAATCAAATATGTAAGATATCCAAAAATGTTATACAATATTGTTTATGGAGATATATTGATTCCACAGGAATAGTATATCTGGGTGAAAAACCTAGTACTATGTAAGTAAGTTCTATGAATCAGAGTGATGTATCAGAAAATAGAGTTGTCAAAAAATATGATGGCCTGCTCATAAGAAATAGACAATTCAACACCTCATTTGTTTTTTGTTTAGATAATATAGAAAGTACATGTCTCCCGATATAGATTGAAGTCACTCTTTGGCTTATAACCATATTAAAAGACATCTTTAGAAGATGTGAAATATAAAATGAATGAACAATTAGTCAACTTACTACTAAGTTATAAAAACTATAGTGACCATTTCAATATCTTAATGAGTTTAAATGTTGAGATCTAATGAAGCTATATGGGGCACCCAAACTATATAATAAATATTATAGGGCCACTTTATGGACCCTCTGAGGCAACTTAGAGAGATATGAATTAGCAACCTCTTATTATCTAATACAAATTTAAATAATTGACTCAATATCATAGTGAAATTATAGGCCCTTATATTGCTGCATGAGATACCCCAACTATGCAGTAGGTATAAAAGATGTAAAGTATTATAATAACCACTCTAGCATTGGTAATAAAATTAGGAAGGAATATAGATTAAGACTGGAAAAGCATGTAATCATAAAACCAGTTTCTGAACCCAAGTGCCAGTGAATATAGATCTCTATTGATTGGTACTATATATAATATAACAAACAGAAAAATTAGTGCAGGTTCATAGCCAGGGACATAAAACCCAAATGTTTAATTTTTTTATTCAGATAGAGTATACAACTTTTCAATTTACTTCTATTATTTAGTTTGTTTCCTTCTCTTGTTATCCTTTGGTGAAAGGTTTATCTCGGTAAGCTCAGGAGCAACAAAGAACCTAGTTTCTAGCTGCTGATTGGTGGTTGCAGATATATAACGATTGTCATTGGCTCATTGGTTACAATCAGCCAATAGGATTGAGATTGCATTCTATTGGCTGTTCCAATCAGCCAATAGAATGCAAGCTCAATCCTATTGGCTGATTGCAACAGCCAATAGGATTTTTTCAACCTTAATTCCGATTGGCTGATAGAATTCTTGGATGACGTCATTTAAAGGAACCTTCATTACGAAGAAGCCGTTGTCAGAAGAGGATGCTCCGTGTCGGATGTCTTGAAGATGGAGCCGCTCCGCACCGGATGGATGAAGATAGAAGTTGCCATCTGGGTGAAGACTTCTGCGGGCTTGGATGAAGACTTCGGCCGCTTGGATGAAGACTTCTGCCGGCTACTTGGAGGATGGATGTCGGATCTTCAAAACTGTAAGTGAATCTTCTGGGGTTAGTGTTAGGATTTTTTAAGGTTTTATTGGGTGGGTTTTAGTTTTAGATTAGGTTTTGGGCTGCAATAGAGCTAAATGCCCTTTTAAGGGCAATGCCCATCCAAATGCCCTTTTCAGGGCAATGGGGAGCTTAGGTGTTTTTTTTTATTAGGATTTTATTTGGGGGGTTGATTGTGTGGGTGGTGGGTTTTACTGTTGGGGGGTTGTTTGTATTTTTTATTTACAGGTAAAAGAGCTGATTACTTTGGGGCAATGCTCCACAAAAGGCCCTTTTAAGGGCTATTAGTAGTTTATTGTAGGTTAGGGTTTTTTTTATTTTGGGTTTTTTTTTTAATTTGGGGGGGGGGGTATTTTCATAGGGCCCTTAGATTAGGTTTAATTAGTTTAAATCTTTGATAATTTCTTTTTTATTTTTTGTAACTTAGTGTTTATTTTTTTGTGTAACTTAGTGTTTGTTATTTTTTGTAACTTAGTTGTTAGTTTTTTGTAACTTTGTAATTTTTTAGTGTAGAATTAAATTATTTGAGTAGGGTTAGGTGTTTAAATATATAATATAGTTAATTTAATGTGTAGTTTATTGTAATTTTAGTTTAAAAGTTAGGTCAATTTTAGGTCAAGGCGGTGTAGGGGGCAGCAGATTAGGGGGTATTAACATAATGTAGGTGGCGGTGGGCTCCGGGAGTGGAGGAATAGGGGTTAATAAGTTTATTAGAGTGGCGGCGGGGTCCGGGAGCGGTGGTTTAGGGGTTAATAACTTTATTTAGTTGCGGCGGGGTTGGGGAGCGGCGGGATAGGGGTTAATCAGTTTAGTATAGTGTGGGTGCTTAGTGACAGTATACAAATAAAGCTGGGAAAAAGCCGAAGATCAGCGAGATCGAAGTTAACAACAGTCCGCTGCTCATCGCCCCGTACTTGGTGCGCTGCTTTTTGACAGCTTTTTTGTTAAATATGGAGAACTTATTCAGGTCCGCGGCAGCGAAGTTAGTCGATGTCAGGCGAGCGTTTTGGTGTCGCCGAATGCAAGTAAGTTGACGGCTTGATAAGTAGGCCTCATAGAGAATGAAACAAATTAGGTAATATAAGTAAATTAGAAAATTGTTTAAAATTGTATTCTCTATCTGGATCATGAAAGAACGTTTCTGGGTTTCATGTCCCTTTAAGGGCACATTCAGGTGTGGATACCATCAATGCAAAGAATGCAAACATATGCATGTGGCTTCCACATTTGAATCTGTGGTAGCAGGAGGAAGTTTCCAGGTGAATGCCTGTTGAACTGCAGATCCCCCTATGTGGTGTACCTTTTATGGTGTATTTCATGTAAGCTCCAGTACGTAGGCCTCACGAAGAGAGGATTGTTTTCACATTCGGGAACATCTATCATCTATAAGTATTGGAAAATGTTGTAAACCACTGGTGCAACACTTTGTGTGTGAACATGACAAACAATCCACTTCACTTAGATGAAACCCATATTTTTGATTTCATGATTTAGAAAGATGATGCAATTTCAAACAACTTTCTAATTTACTTCTATTATCTAATTTGCTTCATTCTCTTGATATCGTTTGCTGAAATGCATATCTAGATAGGTTTAGTAGCTGCTGATTGGTGGCTGCACATAGATGCCTCTTGTAATTGGCTCACCAATATGCATTGCTATTTCTTCAACAAAGGATTTCTAAAGAATGAAGCAAATAAGATAACAGAAGTAAATTGGAATGTTGTTTAAAATTGTATTCTCTATCTAAATTATGAAAGTAAAATATTGGGCTTAATGTCCCTTTAAGAAACAAAAGAGAGGTGGAGACAGATTCTAACTCTTATCTCGCCAGGAGATGTACTGGATTGTCAGGTTGTGAACATAAGTACTTTTGGGTCTAAACTCTGAATATGATTTTATTATTTATTGGCATTAAAGAGAACATGTTTATTTCTTTTCAATTTGTTTTATACATTTTGTTTTATTTAACTACAATTCCATCCCTACCCCATTGCTTTGTGGGTGTTTATTTATTTAGATACCTCACGATGTGGACCAATAATAGAAGTGGGATGAAATGGAAATAAAGATATAAATGACAATAAAAACATAGGTGGAAACCAAAACATCTTGATGGATGTATGTATTGGGTACTTGTAAAGCGCGGCTAATCACCCGTAAGGGTCTCAAGGCGCTGTTCATTTTATCGACCTCGGAAGGATGAAAGGCTGAGTGAACCTCACCAGGGATCGAACCTGCAACCCTTGGGTTGCTACAGAGCTCAGCCACACTGCCTTAGCATGCTGAGCTATCTGTCTTGATGTATTCTCTATATATTTATATTTAAATTTGCACATAGTGTTACTTTGTTTCAGGATTCTAAGTAATCTATGTACCCCCCATTTAAGGTTACAGTTCCGTAGGAAACATACAGTATATATGAAAATATTGTGGAATCATAATTAATTATTACTGTTACTCTTCTAGATTGTAAGTTCCCACGGGAATAGGGCCCTCGATTCCTCCTGTATGTGTTTGTAAATTCTGTCCTGTCTCTTAGTCTTAAAAGTTTTATATTATTGTTTTATTTAAATAAACTGTATACATGGATAGCGCTGCGGAATATGATGGCGCTTCATAAATAAAGTATAATAATAATATTAATGTACATGTTCCAATTGTTTGATTCCAGTGTCTACTGCTTTAAGTTAGAAAAGTTCCCCATGTCTTTAAAAGATTTGACCAATCAGGGTCAATATGTTGGGTTTTAAACAGTTTGTCTATGGCAATGATTTTATGAGCTAAGAGTACGGTGGTCATCTTAAACGCATCACCCTGCTAGCTGACATAGGCCTAGATTTAGAGTTTTGTCGGTAACGACCCGCGTAGCTAACGCTGGCTTTTTTCTGGCTGCACCTTTTAAATACCTCTGGTATTGAGAGTTCACAGAATGGCTGCATTAGGCTCCAAAAAGGGAGCGTACAGGCATATTTAACGCCACTGCAACTCTCAATACCAGAGTTGCTTACGGACGCGGCCAGCTTAAAAAACGTGCTTGTGCACGATTCCCCCATAGAAAACAATGGGGCTGTTTGAGCTGAAAAAAAACCTAACACCTGCAAAAAAGCCGCGTTCAGCTCCTAACGCAGCCCCATTGTTTCCTATGGGGAAACACTTCCTACGTCTGCACCTAACACTCTAACATGTACCCCGAGTCTAAACACCCCTAACCGTACACTTATTAACCCCTATTCTGCCGCCCCCGCTATCGCTGACCCCTGCATATTATTATTAACCCCTAATCTGCCGCTCCGTAAACCGCCGCTACTTACATTATCCCTATGTACCCCTAATCTGCTGCCCCTAACACCGCCGACCCCTATATTATATTTATTAACCCCTAATCTGCCCCCCACAACGTCGCCTCCACCTGCCTACACTTATTAACCCCTAATCTGCCGAGCGGACCGCACCACTATTATAATAAAGTTATTAACCCCTAATCCGCCTCACTAACCCTATAATAAATAGTATTAACCCCTAATCTGCCCTCCCTAACATCGCCGACACCTAACTTCAAACATTAACCCCTAATCTGCCGACTGGAGCTCACCGCTCCTGGAGCGGACCGCACCACTATTATAATAAAGTTATTAACCCCTAATCCGCCTCACTAACCCTATAATAAATAGTATTAACCCCTAATCTGCCCTCCCTAACATCACCGACACCTAACTTCAAACATTAACCCCTAATCTGCCGACTGGAGCTCACCGCTATTCTAATAAATGTATTAACCCCTAAAGCTAAGTCTAACCCTAACACTAACACCCCCCTAAATTAAATATAATTTTAATCTAACGAAATAAATTAACTCTTATTAAATAAATTATTCCTATTTAAAGCTAAATACTTACCTGTAAAATAAATCCTAATATAGCTACAATATAAATTATAATTATATTATAGCTATTTTAGGATTTATATTTATTTTACAGGTAACTTTGTATTTATTTTAACCAGGTACAATAGCTATTAAATAGTTAAGAACTATTTAATAGCTAAAATAGTTAAAATAATTACAAAATTACCTGTAAAATAAAACCTAACCTAAGTTACAATTAAACCTAACACTACACTATCAATAAATTAATTAAATACAATACCTACAATTATCTACAATTAAACCTAACACTACACTATCAATACATGAATTAAATACAATATCTACAAATAAATACAATTAAATAAACTAACTAAAGTACAAAAAATAAAAAAGAACTAAGTTACAAAAAATAAAAAAATATTTACAAACATTAGAAAAATATAAAAATTTTAAACTAATTACACCTACTCTAAGCCCCCTAATAAAATAACAAAGCCCCCCAAAATAAAAAAATGCCCTACCCTATTCTAAATTACAAAAGTTCAAAGCTCTTTTACCTTACAAGCCCTGAACAGGGCCCTTTGCGGGGCATGCCCCAAGAAATTCAGCTCTTTTGCCTGTAAAAAAACACATACAATACCCCCCCCCCAACATTACAACCCACCACCCACATACCCCTAATCTAACCCAAACCCCCCTTAAATAAACCTAACACTAAGCCCCTGAAGATCTTCCTACCTTATCTTCACCTCACCGGGTATCACCGATCCGTCCTGGCTCCAAAATCTTCATCCAAGCCCAAGCGGGGGCTAGACATCCATCATCCGACGGCTGAAGAAGTCCAGAAGAGGGTCCAAAGTCTTCATCCTATCTGGGAAGAAGAGTAGATTCGGACCGGCAACCATCTTCTTCCAAGCGGCATCTTCTATCTTCATCCGATGAGGACCGGCTCCATCGTGAAGACCTCCAGCGCGGACCCATCTTCTTCCGACGACATCCAACTGAAGAATGACGGTTCCTTTAAGGGACGTCATCCAAGATGGCATCCCTCGAATTCCGATTGGCTGATAGGATTCTATCAGCCAATCGGAATTAAGGTAGGAAAATTCTGATTGGCTGATGGAATCAGCCAATCAGAATCAAGTTCAATCCGATTGGCTGATCCGATCAGCCAATCAGATTGAGCTTGCATTCTATTGGCTGCACCACACTTCTGAAATTCCCAGCAGTGAAGGGATTAATCAGTTATCTTGTAAGATAAATTTTTGCTGTAGTGTAGAGATTACCCTCCCACCTGACACCTCCCATCCCCTTATCCCTACTTTATCCCTCCCAAACACCTCTCTTCCCTCTCCAGTCCCAATGGTCACCTCCATATAAGGTACTGGCAGACAGTCTGCCCATATGCAGTTTAGGGCTTTTTTTATTTTTATTTTCTTTATTTTTAAATACTTTTCTTTTTTTCTTTAGTGATTCCCCCCAACATTATCCTGCCCCCTCCCACTGCCCACCACCATATTTGTTATTGCCAGCCAGTCTGCCAGTAACAAATAACACTTTTTTTGTCTAATTATTTATTTATTTTTTTTGTAATGTAGCGGCCCCTCTCCAAGATCTTTTTTTTCCATAGCATATGGTCTACCCTCCAGACAAGTATGTGCCTCCATCCCTCTTCCCAGTCTCATGTTTTTTCTGTAGTGTAGGGACCATTGCCCCATCCCTCCCACGACCCACGATCACAGCCCACCCATCTCAATCATCTCCCACCCGCTCCGATCCCAGCCCTTAACCCATGGCAGTATCTGATACAAGCAGTGACACTGTCTGTATTGGATCTGCCTTCATATGCTAATGGAGCACAATCCATGCTTCCTTAATATATGAAGGCAGATGCATCCTGCATGAAGGGCCTTTTCACCCTGCTCTTGCAATGCAGCAGGAAATATAGAAATGCAATATGAATGTTGTTCAGATTATACAAATATCTTCACCCTAAAGCAAGTTAACAAATACATAATTTAAAAAAATAGAAAAATGGAAAACATGTTTAAAATCCAAGACTACAAAGAAATCTAAATTACACTGCACACGTTAGGTGTCCTATCAAATCTAGATTTTTAATGTTTTATTTATTGGTTCATTGTGCCCCTTTCATGTCACTTGTTTGGCCGGTGGTGGTGGGTGATAGATTACCCTATTGTGGGATAGATTACCTTGTGGCTCCTGCTTAGCTCCAACCACCCACGTGCCGGCCATGCCGTGCACACTTATGCAATTTTAACTGCGCAATACTTCAAAGCGGCACAGTGACAGCAGCCAGTATAGCAGCGTGTGGGCATGTGTTGAACTGGAGCAGCAGGAGCCTAGGACTAAGCAGTCAGGTGAAAGAAGGAGCCTCAGCTGCCAGAATCCAGATCCTCATCTCTGACTCTGAGGTGAGTGAGATCTCAATCATTAATCCCAAAAGTCCCAACGGTGAGAGGTGTGCAAGTACCGTGCAGGCAGCGTGCGTCATGTAGAGGGGGGTGACGAGTGCAACGTGTATACGCTTCTGGTTTATTCCACACAGTACCAGTTAGTTGCTACAGAGCAAACACTTCAGAGCAGTAGGGGTTTCAAACTACCGGTAACATGCGGGCCGCCGCATAACAGTTTAGAAAATTTAGCCAGGGGCTGGGGCAGCTTGATCATCATTTTTAGAGGGTGCAGCTGGATGATGGATGCTTTCTAGGAAGCCGGGTGTGGCTGGATCCAACATTTAGAGAGAGGAGGTGGAGGATTAAGATGCTCCTCCAGAACCAACCAGAGTTGTGATAGAGCGGCCCCAGCAGAGAGGTGCTTGTTTACATAGATACACTGGCTGCAAAGATTAAGTAGAGCAGCCTTGTGTGAGAGTCTGATGGGCAGTAGGTAAGTGCAGGAAGCAGTAGTGACTTTGGATAAATATTATCTTAAGTACAAATATGAGATCACCTGCGCTAGTATACACTATAAAAGCTCCCTAAACCTCCCTCTGTCGCTAGAGGAAATCTGACCTCCCCTGTGAGCGCTTCCATCACTATATTCATTCCACAGATCCTTTTTTTGGCCACAGAGGAGGTCAGATTTCCTAGCGCAGATCTCATATTTGTACTTAAAGGGACACTGAACCCAAATTTTTTCTTTCGTGATTCAGATAGAGCATGCATTTTTAAGCAACTTTCTAATTTACTCCTATTATCAATTTTTCTTCGTTCTCTTGCTATCTTTATTTGAAAAAAGGCATCTATGCTTTTTTTTTTTGGTTCAGAACTCTGGACAGCATGTTTTTATTGGTGGATGAATTTATCCACCAATCAGCAAGGACAACCCAGGTTGTACACCAAAAATGGGCCGGCATCTAAACTTACATTCTTGCATTTCAAATAAAGATACCAAGAGAATAAAGACAATTTGATAATAGGAGTAAATTAGAAAGTTGCTTAAAATTTCATGCTCTATATGAATCACAAAAGAAAAAAAATTGCGTTCATTGTCCCTTTAAGATAATATTTATACAACCCATATGCTGCCAGACCCAAAATTGTTGTGGAGCTATGCAAGAATGAGCGTAATCTACTACATAAATGCACAAGTTATAGACCTACAATACTTTGCCACATGTGATCTCCGGTCTGGCATCAGGTAATGTGGTGGCACCTCGCATACATATATCTGGAGATATATCTATGTCTTAGGAGACTTCATAGTTATTTTTATTTTGCAGATACAATTTCTATTTCAGAAGGATATGCAGGCGGAGTATCGGCGGTCTGTTTACTGTAACGAAATGGTAAGTATTTTTTTAAAAAAGTTTAATGAATTTAAGTGCCCCTGTTTTTAAGAGTATTTTTAGATACTGGGCACTAATTCCTTAAACTTTACAATCACTTTAAGAGGAGTTTCAATTGTCATCTATATAGGTAACTAATATTTTTTCATCCATATCATAAAGTATGCTTTAATGACCTCTTTGTTAAAGTGCCATAAAACAGGTTGAGATCTGTGCATATCCTAATTAAGTAACAATTGTTTAAAAATTGTTAGCAAGTATTTTAAAATATATTTTTTTTAAAATAAGCAAAAATACTTAAATAGCTATGCTGTCTGGACACTGTGCTCCACCCCCCTTATCAGTGTTTAGACACAGACATTGTATTTCAACTGAGTTCACAGCTTCTAGGCATGCTCCAGCAAATTATCCCTATGCATTTTTGTATTCTACAAAAGCAACAATAGATATAGATACAGCCATAGAAGGAAATGTATGGGGGGAGTTAGAGCTTTACAATTCAGAAATTTAAAAGAAAGGGTTAATGGCGAGGCACTGCAGTATACATTTGCAGGTAAAGTAATTTATGTACATATTATTATATTTTGACTCTATCTCAATTTGTTTTATATCCCTTTAAAAGAATATTGTCCACTTTAGAGATTGGCTTCTTGTTCAGTTTGCTCCAATTTTTTTTTTGTTAAGCATATTAAGTGCTTTCAACCTGGTAAAGAATGGGATTCTACATAGACTCAGAAATATAACTCAATTTATTATAGTCCAATACAGTTTAGTTATATCAGAAGATTATACTGCCTCATATAACTTGTGTACAATGATTTCCAAGAGTAACCTCTAATGTCACTGAGGGGTACTAATTGTTTTTCTTTCTCAAGATCATAATAGAGAAATAAGGTATCTATTGTAAGTGTTTGATTATGGTTCTAATCCTGCTAGTGAGCCTATGGGCTCTATTTAAAAAGCTCCGTACGGAGCTTGAAGGGCCCCTGTTTCTGGCGAGTCTTCAGACTCACCAGAAACAGCAGTTATGAAGCAGCGGTCACAAAGACCGCTGCTCCATAACCTGTCCGCCTGCTCTTTGCAGGTGGACACACATCGCCGGAAATCAACCCGATCGAGTACGATCGGGTTGATTGACACCCCCCTGCTGTCGGCCCATTGGCTGCAAGTCTGCAGGGGGTGGTGTTGCACCAGCAGCGCTTGTGAGCTGCTGGTGCAATGCTGAATACGGCGAGCATATTGCTCGCCGTATTCAGCGAGGTCTGGCAGACCTGATCCGCACTGTCGGATCAGGTTCACCAGACCTTGATAAATAGGGGCCTATGTTTCCATAGCTTACCTCTTCCTAAGACATTTCTAGCATATTGATGTGTACTAGTTATGTTGAGTTAATTTTTATATTCCAGATGTATGTGCTGTTCATTTTAGATGTAAATGATGTAACTAGTTAACAATTGTCTTTCTTTTAAGAGACTTGTTAATTAGACTTATAGACGTCTTGAATAACTCTATTACTAATGTGTATGGAAACAGCAAACTGACTTTGTTTTGTATATGGAAACTTAAATAAAAATGATATAAGAAAAAAAATGTCCGCTCCCATTTTCCAACACTGGAATAAAAAAGCAGAAAGATTGGAATTAACTCCTATATATGGCAAGGTGTATGATTAGAGTATTTTAAACATATATTTATATAAATAACACTATGCCTGAAAATACTTAAAAGAACATTTTAGCACAAAAATGACATGCTGTAAATTATAGTTTTTCCACTACTCACACTGGAACTCTATGCCTCAGATTATGGGGCCTATCTATCAAGCTCTGTATGGATCTTGTTTCTGGCGAGCCTTCAGTATCGCCAGCAACACCAGTTCTGAAGCAGCGGTCTAAAGACAGCTGCTCTATAACCTGTCCGCCTGCTCTGAGGAGGCGGACAGAAATTGCTGCAACTCAACCCAATCCAATACGATTGGGTTGATTGACACCCCCCTGCTAGCGGCTTACTGGTCGTGAATCTGCAGGGGGCGGGGTTGCACCAGCAGTTAACAAGAGCTGCTGGTGCAATGCTGAATGTGGAGAGCGTATTGCTCTCTGCATTCAGCGAGGTCTGTCGGACATGATCCGCAATGTGGGATCATGTCAGACAGGCCTTTCATAAATAGGCCCCTACATTTGGAGCAAAACTGATAAAATGGGGTGTTTTATTTTGAGATCTACCTTGTGCAATGATTGGGTATTACAAGTTATTTTAGTTAAAGGAACATTAAACACTAAACAAATGCTGGATAGAATGATGCATTCAAAGAAAAGTTTAGTCTGAGAATAACATGTAGATGTATTTTTTAAAGTTTCATTAGCTGTTTAAATATTAAAAAAATAAGTGTAAAGTTGTAGGGGTCATTTTAACAAGCAGCGGATGTGGCATCGACGCCCCATAACTTCTCAGCCACCTTTTAGGGGCGGACTGAAATCATCCCGATCCGATCAGGATGATTGACGGTCCCTGGCCGCAAGTGAGCAGGGGACGGCATTGCACAAGAAATGCTTGTGCAATGTTAAATGCTGACAGCGTATACTGTCAGCATTTAGCAAGGTCGAGCAGACATGATACAGCTACAGCGAATCATGTCCGCTCAACCTTTAGTAAATCTACCCCTTAGTGTCTAGGAGCTGCCATGTTGTAACTTATCTTGCGTTCTCTACTGTGGCCAATTAGAGACAGTTATAAATATAGAGTGTGCAGCCAATGGCTGTGTGGAATATAACAGTGTTCTGCACTTCCATATCTAACAGGAACTGAAAAGCTCACAATTTCAGAAAAGGGAACAAAACAAATAATATAGTATATTGCAGAGTTTTTTTTATATATATGATTTATCATTTTGTATTACCATCTCAAAGTGCTTAATGACCCTTTAAAATGTTTAAAAATAATGCACCTAATACTTATATAGTGTGCCCTATGTGTTCAGTGGGAATCCGTAGTAGCTCATTAATTACGTGCATATTACAATGGTTATGTGTAGTTTTGGCACATAATAATATAAAATACTGCTTTCTCTTTTAGCACTTTTGAAAAACAGGTCATAAAGAGAAGACATTGAACACTAAATACATTTTATAAACTTAGTATTGAGGTTATACCCCAAATTCCTCTAGTCATGACGCCATGTTGAAACCTTCACCACATTCATTACATGTTTGCACATGTGTAGCAACTCTCCTTCAGATATCTGTAGTGTAATCTGTGTTCCATAATGGCAGCACCCATGAGTGTGAAATGTATTTAGTGTTTCGTATCCCTTTAAGTGTTAGAACTTGCTATTGTGCATTAGGAAACCTGGAAGGTGTATAGCAAAGAATGCAACCAAAATCTTCACTATTTGATCAGAATGTTTACGCTTCATAGTTTTATTCATTTGGAATTTTAATGTGTTCCCTCATAGAAATCTATTACCTGATAAAAATGATGAACCTGCACTATACAACGTGAATAGTGTAGTGCGCACTATAGTACCACATGCACAATAAATATTAACTATGGACTTCTAAAATGCAAGCAGTATGGATTGCACTCCAGCAATGTTTATACTCCATACCACTTGCATTTTTGCACTCAACTTTAAGCCCTATGGGGCATATGTATCAATGTGTGAGCGGACATGATACAAATGTTTTTTCACTGTAAGTGCAATCAATTTGTCGATGTCATTACCTAAGGAGGTTGTAAATGCCAATACCTTAGATACATTTAAAAATTGCTTAGAAACATTTCTGGCTAGTAACAAAATTCATTGCCTGTGTTAAATGGGTCACCTTTTTATTGGGATTAATTGAAGCTCAACTAGAGCTTTTATTGTAAGTTTATTAAGATTGGAGCTTGATAGATATGTCCTTTTTCAGCCTTATTTACTATGTAAAACAAAACATCTATAAAAACTGTACTCTTTAGTATGTTGGTGTAAATTGAGTTAAGGATTTCAGTCTTATAAAGCTCATGTTAATTTTTAATAATATATTGTACTCAGTAAGCAGGTCTTATGCTTATGGAAACCTAATTGTAAAAATAACAGTTTTTCAAGAAGTTTTAATGGGCTAAATTCCAAACAAACCAAAAAAAATTAGGATAAAAGTCTTTTGTGGTTTAACAAAGAAAAAACATCAGATGTCTATTGATCTCAGTCAGAGCTGCCTGAATTCTCTGCACTGCTGAGGCTTTCTCACTGTGGTCACTGGACAAGCTGCTATAGGCTTTTCAGTTGCTATAAACTCTAGGATGACTCATACAGTATAAGAGTCAGATGCTTTGC